>NC_037673.1:145422535-145634417 GCF_003255815.1 Theropithecus gelada
TAGTGATAGAGAAAAGGGGACCTGGGGCAACCAGAGTGGATACTGCAGGATGGAAAGAGCTGGGCCAGGGAGACAGAGGCACGGGGTGGTATGTGGGAGGGAGGAACACAGTTCCCAGAGTCTGACGAGCGTTCAGACGGCAGCACTGGGAGGGACTCCGCGATCATCTAGGCCTCCTTGTCCATTTGCCAGGGGAGAAAGCAGTGAACAGCAAATCTTCACCCACATCCCCAGTACCCAGGCCTGCAGCAGCTAGGCCCGCATCACTGCTCCCCAGAGACACTCCCACCAGGCTCCCGCAGCCTCATGCAAAGCCCCCGTTCCCTTGAGTACCTCCACCTCTCATCCAAACTGCCCTCTCTCAGCCCATGGGCTCTTCAGTCCCAGGCTCTGTTGCCATCACCCTAGGGAGCAGTCCTCAGGAATGAGTCGTGCTTGACGGGACCCGACCCTCCCTGCCGCCACCCCCACCCCGCTGCTGCCACTCTGAACTCCTGCCATGTCTCTCCCTTTGAGGTCTGCCCACTGACTGTTCTCCTCCCTCATACCACGTTTCCCCGTCTCCTAGCCTGGCTCATCCTCCAGATCTTGGCTTCGACATCCCTTCTTCCAGAAGCCAGCACCACTCTCCCTGGAGCTCCTCTTCTGAATCCCCTTGGAGCACCGATCACATGGCATATTGGTTTCCTATTTCCTTGTCCACCTCCCCAGCTAGACTTGAGCACCCCCAGGTCAAGGACTACATCTGTCCCATTTTCTCCTATATCCCCAGCAGCTAACACGGTGCCTGGCACTTAGAAAGTGCCCAGATCACTTGCTTACTTTCCTTCCTTCCTTCCTTCCTTCCTTCCTTCCTTCCTTCTTTCTTTCCTTCTTTCCTTCTTTCTTTCTTTCTTTCGTTTTTTTGAGGCAGAGTCTTGCTCTGTCACCCAGGCTGGAGTGCAATGGCTCGATCTCCTCTCACTGCAAGCTTCCCCCCCAGAATAACTCCATTCTCCTGCCTCAGCCTCTCGAGTAGCTGGGACTACAGGCGCCTGCCACCACGCCCAGCGAATTTTTTTGTATTTTTAGTAGAGATGGGGTTTCACCGTTTTAGTCAGGATGGTCTCGATCTCCTGACCCCGTGATCCGCCTGCCTCGGCCTCCCAAAGTGCTGGGATTACAGGCGTGAGCCACTGCGCCTGCCCAGATCTATTTCTTAAATAAATGAATGAATTAAAATAAATGACTCTAAGCTGAGCCGCCTGCTTTTTACCACCACGCATTGTGTTTCTCATCTCCATCTGCCCATCAACCTCTGCCTTCATTATGTCTAACAAGGGCCCGCTACTGCTGTAAGATAAAGAAAGCAGTCTGCCTCAGCCCAGACAGTGACTGGTCAGTCTTACTGATGGCAGCTGCTGGTGTCCCCTAACCTCCCAGGAGAAAGTGCAGTCAGAAGCAAGAAGGAGTTGTCTACATCTCAGACTTATTAGACAGTCTCTCCCCCAAATGTGTTTTCCTGGTGACTAGGAATGCATTTGAAAGTTGGATTTTATTTTTTTACCAATTTCTACAGCTTTCTGAGGCTTGATTTCCTCTGGGTGAGCCTCCAAATCATTAGAGACCCCATGGTTAAAATCCCCATATGAGATATCTTGTGTAGGGTGACCCCAATATGAATAAGCTTATTCTTCAGCTTGCATGCAAATGAGATCCTGGTGGTTCTGTTCAGTCAATGGCATCTATGTATTGAAGACATACTATGTGCCGGTCTGCGTCAAATGATTCTGATCTGTGGAGAAGAGTCAGCTTTATCCCTGCCTTTCACAGAACTGGCATTCTAGCAGGAATTGTAGAATTAAGCAACTTATTACAATTATTCAATGACATGCAATGAGATGCAAGCTGAGGAGGTTCCCTGAGGCCCCTGAAGCTCCCTAGAGTGATGGTAACAGAGCCTGGGACTGAAGCACCCATGGGCTGAGAGAGGACAGTTTGGATGAGAGGTGGAGGTGCTAGGTGCCAAGATAGCTCAGCCTGAGTGTCCTGGCCTCGGTCAAAGTGGCTGCCCTAAAGCTGTGACCTTTGGGCTGAGAGCTAAAGGATGTGTAGGTGTTCACCAGGCTAAGGAACATGCAATGTGTGTGTGCACATGAGTGCGTGTGCACATGCATGTGTGTGCACGGGCATGTGTGTGCGTGTATGTGTGTGCATATGTATGTAAGCATGTGTATGCTACAAATGTATTGTGTGTGATGCATGTGTCCATGCATGTGTGTGCATATGTAAGAGCATATGTATGTCACAAGTATGTTGTGTGTGCATGTGTATGTTACAAGTGCATGGGTGTGCAGGTTGCAGATGCATGCATGAAACCATAGATGCCATGAGTATATTGTCCATGCATGTGTGTGTCCATGTGAGAGTATATGCAGGTGCATGTGAGCATGTGTGTACAACTATATTGTATGTACATGTGTGTGCATGTGTGTGTGAGTGTACATATGCCACAAGTACATGTGCGTGCAGGTTTCAGGAGCATGTATGTGTTTGTGTGTCCCAAGTGCCTGTGTATATAGATGCCCTTCAGCCTTCACATCTCCTTCCTATCACAAATCAGTCATTGTGAAGTGGATTTCAAGCCTTCTCCATATGGTGCAGTGTTTCCAAGCCTCTTTTGGATCATGAATCATTTCAATAAACAACAACATAACAACAACAGCTATTCCATGTTCACTGCATGAGAGTCATTGTGCCAGACATTTAATGTGTGTTCTCTCATTTACTTCTCCAGCAAACCCAAGAGGCAGGCCTATGGTTATTGTTCCATTCTACAGAAGAAGAAACAGAGGCTCAGGAAGAGGAAGGCTCAGGAAGAGGAAGCACAGGTCTGTATGACCCAAAGTATATGCTCTAATCCACTAAACTCTTTCCTGCCACCAGAGCAAGTGACACAGCAGGTTGACCTTATGGCAGGTCCCTCTCCCACTGTTAACGACAACACTCTCCTAGCAGTGAATGGAAAGTCTTCAGTGAAGTTCTGTTCCAGCTCAACCACTGATTCACTGTATGACATTGGAAAAGTCCCCCACTCTTTGTTGCCCTGGAGCTTGCTGAGCTCTATCACTCCACATGAAGAGCTTAGCACCACCATCCACAGACGGCAGGAAAGTTACACAATCTCATGAAATCCCTGTTTCCTCATCGCTAAAATGGAGCTAACAGTGGTACCCTCCTGATAGTACTGCGGAGGGGTTGACCGAGCTCATGTGCGAAGAACGCTCAGTCCTGTGACTGCCTCACGATGTGTGCCCAATAAACCACAGCCGTCGCTGATGCTGAGGACACAGGAGAGCCAGAGAGCTGAGAGCACCAGCCTGGGAATCAAGTGGACCTGGATTCAAATGATTCAAACGCTCACTTTGCCTTCTAATCGTCACGTGACTTGGCAAAAGTTATTTAGCTGCCAAATTTTCCTCGCTTGTAAAATGGGACTTAAAACAGCACCTACTTCATAGGTATGTCTGAGGAATACATGAGATAATACACATAGCATTGCCCTATGAATGTTAGTTAACATCATTACTATTTGCACATATTGAGTAATATTATAAATAAGGATTATGTGGGGTCTAATTTTGTTCCAGTTCAAGGTTTTAGAAAAAAATAAATAGAGGTATCTGGTTTGGTCAGATTTACTAGACATTGTACTGTTTGTAAAAATTTTTTAAAAGAAAAAAAAAAACCGGACCTGTCTCATGAGTCAATAGAAAGTCAGTTTCCTTTTGGTTGAGGCCAGCAGTTCTGTGCAGTTTATTCTGGTGCTGGCTGGCGGTTTGGTTAGGTTCAAGGCCATGACCATGAGTAAGTGATTCACTCTTGCCAAAAACTGTAATCATGGTCATATTCTAAATATTTATACTAAAAGAAACCAAACCTGCTCCACCTTCAGGGGTCACAGGCACCACTCCCTCACATACTGGAGTTCATTCATTCATCCTACTCAGGCTTATTAACCATTCACCTCGTGCCAGACACCAGGCACTGGTCATGCTGGTGGCTAATGGGACAGAAACCTGCTAGCAGCTTTGGCCAGTTTTGGAGAAACAACCAAATCAGGGCCCTCAATGATGGTAGCTGCACCTGGGCTGTGTAGGCTCCTACAGAGAATGCAGGCCATCTGTTTGGTGCATATCACAATGTGGTCTGTTCCAGCTGGGAAAGGCACTTGGGGATCATCTCAGGC
Source organism: Theropithecus gelada (assembly GCF_003255815.1). NCBI lineage: Eukaryota > Metazoa > Chordata > Mammalia > Primates > Cercopithecidae > Theropithecus > Theropithecus gelada. Next base: position 145,426,764 of record NC_037673.1, read on the forward strand.
AACACACACCCTTTACAGCCACTGAGATCTCACAGCTGGGCTAAGATCCTGCTATTCTGACTCCTAGATCAGCACCTCTCCCTCCCTCCTAGATGCCCCAAGATTTCCTCCACTTCACACAGAGCAGGTGGTCTCCAGACATTTTAGCTCACAAACAACTTCTAACATAGTGATAATGAGAATTTAAAAAGTAATATCACTCCTAACAGTATCTTTCACTTACTGGATGATTTCTGGGTGCCAGGTACTTCATTAAACATTTTATATGATATCTCTCATCTAACATTCAAAGAACATTATTGGTTAGGTCATTATTATCCCATTGTACAGAAGAGGACACTGATGTCCAGAGAGGAGAAGGGATTTTCCCATGTTAACACAGCTAGAAGTTGCAGAACTTAACTTTACCTGACTCGAAACCCCGTGCACACGGCCACCACACAATATCCCCTCGGTGGGACACAGAGCACAGGAGACCTGCCCTCCCGCATCCTCTTCCTGTGCTTACCTGGCGAGCAACAGATTGATGCCTGCTGCTAGGAGGGAGGAAGAAAGAGCATCAGGTGGGCAGAAAAGAGGCTTCAAATCTAGTCCATGGCTTTAGCACCCACTAAAATCCAGGACTATAATGAGCTTAAGGGTGAAGACAGACAGCAGTGGAGAGCACACTGGTGAGGAGATGGATGGGTGGGTCTACAGACTGTTCCAATGTCTTCTCCAGGTGAAGGGTGGCACCAGGTGCTGGAAGAATACCTGTGTCGTGTGACCTGGGGCAAACCATTTCCTGTCTACTAGAGAGGGAGAACAGGATAACAATTAAGCACGTGGCCTCTGAAGCCAGACAACCCAGGATGAAACCCCAGCTCTGCCTCTTACCAGGTGTGCGACTTCATACGGTATTTAGCATACTGGGCGTTAGTGTCCTCTTCTGTAAAAAAGGCATAATAACACCTGTCTCATAGTATCATTATGAAAACTAAATGAGTTAATACACAGAATGCCCTCAGAACAGTATCTAACATATAGTAAGAACTATATGCATTTTTGCTAAATGTTTAAAAATTATATAAACTAGAGGTTATAGTACCCGACTGTTGAATTAAGATGCTTTGGCTGCAAAGTAACAGAATATCTGATCCTGAGTGGTTTCAACAGAAAGCCTTTATTAGTATTACTTTCTCATTAGTATAATGAGAATCCTCCAAATGGAGACGGTTCCAGGCTCAGGGATGTCCCAGGAACTCAGGATCTTCTTATCCCTCACCCTCCCTTTGACCATTTTCCACAAATCATTTCCCATCCTGTCCTAAGATGGCTGCCACAGTTCCAAACATCACATCCCATTACCACAAAGCCAAATATCACATCCAGATGTCACAAAGCTACCCCTAGAAACAGAAAGTAAGGAATAGGGAATCTCTTTTGCACCTATTGCTGTCTTATGAAAGAGAAACTACTTCCTAGAAGCCTCTCTGAAGACTTCCTTTTTCTGTCATTAGCCAGAACAGGGCCATGTGATCACCTGCAGCCCCTGTAGAAGGCTAGCAAAGCAATATCCTGCATTTCTGTCACGATATAGAGCTGGGCTCCACAGCAAAGAAGATGGGAGGAAGAAGAGTAGTTGAATAGGCAATCAGCATGCCTTGCAAGATAGTCTTGAGAAGGAAATGTGGGGAAAAGTGCAGGAACGCTGTGAAAGAGTTAACCACTTCCACTGCACCTATGTAAGACATTGTTCTCAGAAATAATCATATCAATAGCAGTGCTTCGCCCTGTGGGTTAGAGGTAGAGTCTATAGAAATGCAGGATGCCCCGTCTCTACTAAAATACAAAAAAATTAGCTGAGCGTGGTGGCATGCACCTGTAATCCTAGTTACTTGGGAGGCAGAGGCAGGAGAATTGCTTGAACCTGGGAGGTGGAGGTTGCAGTGAGCTGAGATCGCGCCATTGCACTCCAGCCTGGGTGACAGAGCAAGACTCCATCTCAAAAAATAAAAATAAAAAATAAATAGAATTGCAAGATGCCGATAATTCTAGGTTGTCCTGTTCTTTCCCCATGGATATGGCAGCCAAGGGACAAATAAAAGGAAACCGACTGCCCTGACACTAAAACTGACATTGTATGGTCTCATAATAACCCAGGCCTGGAAAACAATAGTTCACCAACTTCTCCTCTCATTTTGGTGGATTATAAATAAAGCCTGGAGGGAAAGTAATGAAATTAGTTTAAGAACAGTGATAGAATTCCTCTGAAAGCAGAAAATCTTTATTTAGAAAATACCTTGTGGGCCATTCTGTAGTGAAAAGTCAGTCCTCTGGCCATAGTCTAGATCTGAGCTCAGCAAACATTTTCTCTAAAGGGCCACATAATAAATACTGTAGAATTTTCAGGCAATAAGGCCCCTGTCACAACTACTCTACTCTAGGTAGTGTAGGCAATGACAATGTGTCAACAAATGAGTGTGGCTGCATTCCAATAAAACTTTTATTTTTTACATTTTTTATTTTTTACTTTTGAGATGGAGTCTCGCTCTGTCACCCCAGGCTGGAGTGCAGTGGCATGATCTTGGCTCACTGCAACCTCTGCCTCCTGGGTTCAAGCGATTCTCCTGCCTCAGCCTCCCGAGTAGCTGGGACTACAGGCACACTCCCTGCCCACTTTCCGTCGTTTGTCACCCCGCTTCCCAACTGCCCCCTGATTTTTGTATTTTTAGTAGAGATGGGGTTTCACCATGTTGGTCAGGCTGGTCTCAAACTCCTGACCTTGTGATCCGCCTGCCTCGGCCTCCCAAAGTGCTGGGATTACAGGCATGAGCCACCATGCCCGGCCATAAAACTTTATTTATAGAAACAGGTGGAGGGTCACATTTGGCCCACAGACAGCAGTTTGCCAACCCTGGTTCTACATGGCAAGTTACATAAGACAACAACCTAAGCCAGGGGACTCAAGCTCTACTGCCCATGGGGCTGGAGAGGTAAAGAAGTAAAGCAGGCTGGGTGGGGACTGTGACATGTGGAGAATATATGACTCATGGAAACAAGGCAGTTGCAAAAACCAATGTAATCAGACCCTCCAGTATTTTAGGAAAACCAGAAATGCAAATATGAGGGCATATTCTCATTTTTAAATATTGGCACCGATTCAAAATTTTAAACCTGGTGCAGACCTAACTGAAGAAAAAACATCTGGGGGCCAGCACAGTTTGGGGGCAGCCAGTGTGTGGTGGCCTAGATCACCCTTCCTGAGCAATGTGCTATGACAACCAAGTACACGTGACACATTTGAGTGGCATGATCCAGGAAACTTAGGCCAACGCCAGTCTGACCTATTGCTAATGGAATGCATAACTGCCGCCGTCCTGCCCAGTGGCCGGGCATATGGGAGGCCATTCGCATGCACAACTGCAATGAGCTGCACGTGCACTGCCACTCCAAGTCTGGACTGTAATTCTCTCCCTGCCTCACTAGTCCTCTGCTTTCTATAAGCAGTGTTGGCATAATCAGTGCCCTGGGACATCAGATGCTACGTAATATGCAGCGTGTGGACCCTCCTGACATACTTCAGAGAAGGAGTGAGATCATATGAAAGGGACTTAACAAGCCATGAAACCACACAGACATCAACTGGATTAGTTTCTGGCTTCCCCAGTCCCAAACACGAACTCAAATCCTCCAATAATGAGTATATTCTTTAGAGAGATCCAAAAAACCCAAGAAGCACGACAAACAGGACAGACACAAAGCAAAAGGACACTCAGCCAGATTTCCTCCTGGTACAAAGGCCCTTAAGCTGTGTCCAACGCTGCCCTGCGGAAGCCCAGGCGCCACTGAAAGGCCGCAGGCTGCAGATAGCTCAGCTTGTGACATTCTGTCCTTGGCTGTCTTTTAGCCTGTGTTCTCACCTGTTCACTGACTTCTCTGCCTCTCCCTCCAGTTCCTGTAAATCTACAGCATCCTCAGTATTTGCCTTGAGCTTCTCTCTCACTTGATTCAGCTCTACACCTTCCTGCCTTCTGCCCTATTTGCCTAGGTCCTCCACTTCAAAGGTTGCACTGACCTGCCTTTTCTGGTGTCTCTGGACATGCTCCGTCTTCAGACCCTCAGCTCCACTGGGACCACCAGCATCAGGCTCCAGCTCACCCTGTGCAAGGCCTCCCCTTTTTTAAGGAGCTAGTTGAGTGTCTGCTTATCTTACCAAGGACTCTACGCCCACATCCATAACTTGCTAGTGAAGACATCAGCCTAGATGCCACCTATTTGGGTCACAAAGATTCCCTCTCACTTCGTCTCTGAAGATCACTGACAACCACTCTTTTGATTCCCTCAGCTATATTTGGGGGTGGGGGAAAGGCAGGGATGAAAGAGAGAAAGAGAGAGAGAGAGAGAGAAACAATGCAAACTTCCTACCATAAATGATGTTCATCCCATGTCCACGGAATCCTATGTTCATCCCATGTCCCCTGAATCCTATTCTGTTCAAATTAGGTGCTGAGCCAGCAGTTTTCTAATGGCTCTTCAAGTCTTATGATTTTTCAGGGTTTTCAGGGACCCAGGGAGGAGGGTTAAGGGGAATGCTGCAGATCAGAGGTGACTTCAGCAGAGCAGCTCCATTGGATCTGTTTTGTATACCATAGTCCTGCATGAAACTATGTTTGAAAAACTTATTCCACCACTAAAAATGTTAAAATTTCTGTGTTAGCCACTGTGACCAGGTGCAGATGGAGCAAGGCAAGCTCCCCTACTGAAGAAGCCCATAGGATAACTTGAGGTAGGCAATATTTTTGGCGTAGGGCAATTTGGAAAGTATTGGGCTAAATTTTTGTTTACAATGAAAAGTAGCTTATTGAATCTCACATTAGGTGTGTCTGTTCCCACAATTTAAATTATCTGCTTTGTTGAAAAGAAGAATAACATCAAGGAAGTATTACTTTTTATATGCTTAAGTATGAATGTCTGTTTCCATTTTCCCAGTGGTGAGATGGGGGAAATTTCTAATCTTTCCTTCTGAATTTAGACAGTAAAGCATTTCTCAGAAGTATCAGGAGGCCCTGCTCATCACTTGTTTAGTGCATAGACCCTTGGGGGCACCTCCAGAGGATTGTCAACAGGGCAAAACCTCTTAAAGCGGTGCTCAAACTCCTGTTTTCTTCACTTCATTGTTCAAATTCATATTTTTCCCACGTCGTTTGTAGAAGTCTCCTAGGGGTTGGTAAGTCCCAACGAGTCTTACGAACAAGTGAGCAGACTAGGCTAGCAGTGGCCAAACAATACAGAGCCTACAGGGAGAGTCGTGTTCCGTCAGCTGAGCTCAAAGTCTAAAAGCCCTCACACACCCTCAGCTGACAGCTCAGGCAGTGACAGCTCATTCGGGAAGATTTGCAGTTGTGAACACTGACCAGCTCTAAAAGAATAGAAAAGTAATTGGTCATATCGTTTTAGAGCTATGCATTATCAGACTCTCAGAATCAGAGCCCCTTAGAACCTCAGGCCTGGGAGAAAGCAGAGAGGCTCCAATATTGCATAATGGTTAAGTTCACCGGCTTTGAGTCAGATAGACCTGGACTTGAGACCACTCAAGGACTCTACCTGAAAGGAAATGTATTAGAGGGCATGGGACAACTGGCAAGAAGGAAGTGAAAGTGTAAAACAAACTTGAAGCAGGTAGCAGAAGTTGCCAGGCAAACTGGCCCAGGAACCAGAGCTGTAATCAATCCATCCTGAGCATTTCATCTGCTCTGACACAGGTTCAGGATTCCAAGTCCTGGGCATCTATAAGATTCCAATCTTTTCCCTTGTCTCCCCAGGGAGGTTTGAAGAAAGTTTCAGGCATCATAATGGTAGGGGAAAACATCTTGGTTTACCATGCCAGCTAAACCATAAACACTAAGGGTGAGGCTCCCAAAGGAAAGCCAGGGGTGGGAATGGCTGCCTGGAACCATAAACGACACAGATCTACTATCCTGCACCTGCCACAGTGTTGCTCAGAAGACAGAAATGCTCCAAACCATGGCCTTAGCATACTGTGGGACACAAAAAAGCCCTCCATAAACATGAGTGCCTTCATTTACAACTCATGCTCCTGTGGGGAGCTAGATCCCCTCTAGAGCACACCTGTTGAAGCAACTGCCACTAACTGAGACTCCTTCTCCTTTGTAATCGCGTCCCCTAAGTTACCCTGAATGTGGAGGCCATTTGCTTGGAGAACTTTAAGAGTTTTTACTCATCATGTGGACAGCCCATGACACTGAGGGTCCAACAGTAAATATCTTGGACCAAACCTGGCTCAGAAAAAGACTCCCTCCATTGGGACTCAGAAAAAGACTCTCCCTCCCTTATCCTCCCTTGCCAGTATCCTAAGGGAGGATAAGGGAGGGAGAGTCTTTTTCTGAGTCCCAGTGGAGGGGGTCTTTTCTGTTTGGAATAGAGAATACATTCCCTATTCCAGTAACCTAAGTGGTGTCCCCCTCCAGGTTCATTAGACTGAGTAAAGCGTTGGGTGCTGGCGGTTTAGCTTCACACACACTCTTAGGTCAGGAGAGAAAATAAAGGCGATGCAGCCTCAGAGACCTTATATTTTGTCTTAATATTCCGCTAGGTCAGGAGGAGGCTTTTGGATGCTCACGCCAAACCTCAAAACCTCTAAAAATGCGTGCCAAATAGGGGGACAGTCTTTTGCTTCACCATTTCCAACTATGGCCCTATTAAAGGGCTGCTGCAAATATCTGGGGTCTGAAGGCATGTGTGCTTAGCCTGAGGCATATCCTAAGTTAAAAATCAATTATGCAGAAAGGGGAGGGCAGATAGAAAGTCAGTCAGCTGTTGTCTAGCCAGTCAATGCCACCCTGCCCTGAAGGTCATCAGCTGGCCTGATGGGGGCAGAGCTACAGCATCGTCTCTGAGCTTATTTCCAACTCTATTCTGATGTTAGATGGGAGTATCAATATCATAGCTCAACAGTGCTCATCTTCAGCCTGGAGTCCTCTAGCTCCCTCCCCCTAAGGCAGCCACTCCCATCGAGCTCATCAACAAACATACACTAAGACGCACTAGAAGCCTGTTGCCATGTGAGGGGTCAAATAATAATAGCTATAGTTTATGAAGTGTCTCCTACAGGTGGGACACAGCTTCCAGTGTTTTACCCACATTGTCTCAATTCATCATCACAATGGTCCTGTCACTTTCCTCTTTCTGTAATAACTATTCACGCTGTTTGAATCACTGGGAGGTTTTTCATTGCATTGCACAGAATTCTGCTTTCCTTTTTGCTGTTTTTGTTTGTCCTTTGCCCTCAGAAAAGGCTAATAAATTCAACCAAATGGCTGGAGTTGGAGGGAGGAAGCAGGGATGACCTTGTCTGAAAGATGGTCTCAAACCCCTTCTCCTGCCTCCATCCAAGGACAAGCCTTCACCTGATATATGAAGTGAGGCTGATGAGAAAGTTCAGTCTCTGTTTGTGTTTCACCATCTCCAGTTTCAGAGGCAGCAGCTTCAAACTACTGCTGGAAATCAGAGCCAACTAGGGCCCCAGGGGAAGAAGAAAAGAGAACACAGGTTCACCTGAATGAGGGTCAGTGATGGCTCCCACTGAGTCTGGCAATCTGACCTTGTACCTGAGGAGACCACCTGGTCCCTCAGATCCCCCTGCAGGGGCAGGAATGTCTGAGCCAGGACATTGTTTCTGTGGAATCTTCCCACCAATGAGTCTCCCAGCAGGACCAACTGTTTGGCTGTATTTAAACTGTCACTGAGCCAAGGCAATTTGGTGGCACACCCAAACTTCAACCCAGCAAGCACAATAGGTCTGCAGCTCGCGCCAAAGCTTGTTTAAAACATCATTTGAACCAAACAGCCAGTCAATTTAAAAATATTCCAAGCCAAGAGCCAATGAGATTTGAAAACAAGAAAAACTGAAAATGAAAATAAAAGGGAAATAATTTATATATGTGCTCGTTTATTTATTAAACATTGCCTTTTTCCAGAGAGAATCCACGATGTCAAAGGCCAAATTGTTTTTTAAAATAAAACCGTATTACATATGTTCTGTACATTTCAATGATATCATAAAAATTCAACTTGGGGAAACATATAAAATGCAAAGAGTGTGTGTACACATGTGTGTGTGTGCATGTGTGTGCGTGTGCGCACGTGTGTGTGTGCGTGTTTTAACAGATGGGGAAACTGAAGCTCAGAGAGGTTAAGGCCCTTGCCAGAGTCACACAGCAGTGGATGGTAACATAAGGACTGCCCCAAGTCCTATGATACGTGTATGGATGCGCACACACCTACCTGTGCTTGCTGAGGCCACACTCTTGTTTCAGGCCCAACAGGGTCTGAAATGCAGGAGTTTTCTTCTCTTTTGCTCCCAAACATAAAAAAGATGTCATATCTCATTTTCACCTGAGTCATGCATTTATTCCTTCAGAATCATTTGTTGAAGTCCATCCACGTGCCACCCCCTGAACCGGACATTTGGGATACAGTGGCCAAAAAGCCACATACAATTGCTGTGCACACAAAGCTTACATTTAAGACATCTTGGAGGCCAGCAATGTGTGCTCTGTGCTGAAACTGGGGCATTCATCTTTATAAGCCCTCCTAGCCAGAAAAACATTTAGAGGTCACCTAGACCCGGGTTTCCCAAAGTCCAACCATTCAGGTACAAACCCCACAGTTTCTGTCCTATGTCAATAACACTTTCATATAAGTCTTCAACTGTTCTCATCTACATAAACACATCTATTTTAAGAGAAAACCCTCTATCACTGCTGTAAACGGAAAACTGGAATCACTTGTCTAAAATAAAAGGTAACCATAAAAATAAATAAAACAAAGACAAAACAATACGGTTAAATTATCGTCCAAGCACAGTGGCTCACGCCTGTAATCCCAGCACTTTGGGAGGCCGAGGCAGGTGGATCACCTGAGATCAGGAGTTCACAAATAGCCTGGCCAACATGATGAAACCCCGTCTCTACCAAAAAATACAAAAATTAGCTGGGCGTAGTGGCGGGTGCCTGTAATCCCAGGTACTCGGGAGGCTGAGGTGGGAGAATCATGTGAACCCAGGAGGCGGAGGTTGCAGTGAGCCGAGATTGTGCCATTCAACTCCAGTCTGGGCAACAAGAGCAAAATAATGTCTCCAAAAAAAAAATTATCTAGAAAGACACCTGAAGCCTGTTTTCATTTTGTAAAAACATAAGCTCAGTAAGTGTTAAAAGGGTGTTGAAGAAATTTTAACTCTACACTGAGACTTTCTTCTTTCCCTTATCAAGAAGATTAAAGGAGAATTCAATCAGGCACAACTTTCTATGATTTAATGGTTTTTTTTTTTTTTTTTTTTTTTTTTTGAGACAGAGTCTCGCTTAGTCGCCCAGGCTGGAGTGCAGTGGCGCGATCTCGGCTCACTGCAAGCTCTGCCTCCCGGGTTCACGCCATTCTCCTGCCTCAGCCTCCCGAGTAGCTGGGACTACAGGCGCCCGCCGCCTCGCCCGGCTAATTTTTTGCATTTCTAATAGAGACGGGGTTTCACCGTGTTAGCCAGGATGGTCTCGATCTCCTGACCTCGTGATCCACCCGCCTTGGCCTCCCAAAGTGCTGGAATTACAGGCGTGAGCCACCGCACCCGGCCGATTTAATTGTTTTTAATGTTGTGTTACACAGTCATGGCATTTAGGAAATCATTATCTAATCCAACCCTAAAACCCAGAGACAGGTAGCTACTGGACCAAGGTCACACAGCAAATGAATGGCAGAAAAAATAAACCCAGTCTCTGTGTTCCTACAGTAGACTGCCGATGAGCAAACTAACATCTGAATAAACTCTTGGATTTGTTCTTACCATAATTGAAGACTGATTTGATCCACTTTACTTTGGAATGAAAAACAACGTAATCCATCTCAAAGTGACAGATGTGGAGATCCCTCTCAATTTTCCTTTGTTTCTCTTTTTTTTTTTTTTTTTTTTTTTTGTGAGACGGAGTCTCGCTCTGTCGCCCAGGCTGGGGTGCAGTGGCCGGATCTCAGCTCACTGCAAGCTCCGCCTCCCAGGTTTATTCCATTCTCCTGCCTCAGCCTCCCGCTTAGCTGGGACTACAGGAGCCCGCCACCACGCCCGGCTAGTTTTTTGTATTTTTCAGTAGAGACAGGGTTTCACCGTGTTAGCCAGGATGGTCTCAATCTCCTGACCTCGTGATCCGCCCGTCTCGGCCTCCCAAAGTGCTGGGATTACAGGCTTGAGCCACTGCGCCCGGCCTTTTTTTTCTGTTTTATCTATCCACTCATTTTCCATGTGTCATAAGTCTTGTAACAGAAATATGCTGAGATTTCATATAGAATCTAGAAAGTTTTGTGGAAACATCCAAACACCCCAAAATTCAAATATAATCTTAGGTAACCTGCTGTAATATGGAATTCAGGAAGAAAAAAATCTCCAGCCCCACCCGACAAGAACTCCTTGTCCTATAAAATCCGCAGTGTGAGTGTCCCATACTTGGCGAACCTCACCACATACCAACTGTAGCTCTTTAAATCAGGCCTGGGGATAAATGAGGAGAAACCCTCTCTCACCCACTGAGGCCACCTGCAATTTGCCTGCCCCTAATCCCCCTCAGAAGGCAACTTTCAGCAATGTCCCCGGGAAACAGTGGCTGTGAGAACACACAGAAGCCTCAGCCTGCAGAGGAGGCACATTCTGGAGTCTTTGCGCATGGTGTCCTCTCCGGGAAGGTGAGGCCAGGGTTTCCATGTTCCTCTCCAAGGCCAGAACGGAGAAAGAGGAGAAGATGACAGTGAATGAAATCTGGCCACTTTTTCTCTTTCCTTTCAGCTGACATGGGAACACTTTAGGACTGCTCAGAAGGACTTGAAAACCATCCTTTATGGAGGTAACTCAAGCTCAGTTTTTCTCTGTCTGAGGGAAGGCAGCCTGCTTAACTGCCCAGGTTAGACTGTACTCATCTACCTATTTGAGTAGCAGAATAACCCTGTGCCCTCCAGAGCTGGTGCCCTGTGAACACCCAAAAGCAAAGAGAAGTGACTCTTGTTCCTAAAGTGGAAAGAGCAGAACTTCCTATGATGCAGCTGGCGCTTCCTGAAATAGAACAGGATTTGAGCAAACGGTTTTCACTAGGCGGGTAGGAAAAGCTGCATGTGGCTCGATATTTCCTCAGTGATGACTCAGACCCTTGCTCCTGGCCGCTGTCTCATCCTGGTTGGGTCTGTTTTCCAATTATCACGCTCAGCCATCAGATTCCCTCTCCCCGGGTCCTCTTTTGCCAGTGTTTATTATCCCACCAGCCTATTCTAGTTCTGGGGAGGTCAAGTCTCCGTCTTACCTTTTATGTCACTTATACTCTGCTACAATTTCTATTATGAATCTGATTAGAATTTGATCAACAGTTTATGTTTGTTTCCAGAACACCTCCTGTCTGGCCCTGCGTCCTTCTGGAAGAGATGATGATTTATGCTTATCTCAATTACAGGCAAGTCTTCCAAATCTGTAATTTGGGACTGTTTCCAAATTTTGGGCATATGCCCAGTTACTACCAAAATTACCTGGAGAGAAGTGTATCAAGGGTGCTGATTCAGCAAAGACTCTCTTAGACACGCTGCATCACCCAAAATCCATTCCAGACTTTCCGGCCGTGTCTCAAACTGGCTCTTATTCAATCAGCATTTAGTGAGTCCTGACTATGAACCAGGCATTGTGCTTGGGGTACAGACACACACAAAAAAAGCCTGATCCCTGATGCCCCCATTATATGCCAATGTGGAAAAGACTGCAACAGAGTTATCTCAAAGCACGGGGGGAGTCTCAGAGCGAGGTGTGACCTGTCCTCTGCCTGCCTCTCCAGCTGCGTTCACAGCATCCTCACCATACCCACTCTGCTTGGTCCCACTGCCCTTCATTCTGCTTTGGGTTGCCCTGCTCTTCCCTCTGCCTGGAACGATCTTTTCCCATCGCTTCACTTGACTAGCTCCCTCTCATCAGTCAGTCTCAGTTTATGCATCCTCCTCAAACAGGTCTTCCCCAATCATCTCATCATCCCCTGTAGCTTCTCCACGTGCACCCCAGCAGTCTCTATCATGTCACCTTTGTTTTCTCCCTGGAAGCATTCTTTCAGTATCTGACACTACCTTGTTTATTTATTTGCATATTGCATATTGCCTGTTTCTCCAAAACAAAATGGAGTCTCCACAGGGGCAGGAATTTTGAACCTGTGTTTATCACTATGTCCTTGATACCTCCAATAGACTTGGCACAGATTAGATGTGCCAACAGTAAATACTTGATGATTGAATGAATAATACTTTCTGTGGGGAAATTTGGAAAGGATTCATAAGGATGTGACTTTAGGAGGTAGCCAGGTGAGCAGTTATACAGGTGAGCATCTCCCATAGAAAGGCATGATGCTTTAGGGGAATAGCAGCAGGTACTGCAGGCCATGCAAGTGATCTCAAAGGAAGGTGAATAATCAGGCAGGGCCCCCATGGTGAGGATCTGTGGATGTCAATCTCAGGAGTTTTTTTTTTTTTCCACTAGGGCAGTGACAAGGTCACTCATCAACTAAACCTAAAGGGGAGGCAGCGAACCATATTTCACAGGGGGTCTTCACCCATACAAATGAGGGACTAGGGGCTCACGCTGTGAAATTGCCAAGGCTCTTTGCTAGCACCTCTAATAATACAATCACGATCGCTTACTTAAAATTCACCATGTGTTAAGCACTTCACTGGCATCATCTTATTTAATCCTCACAACATCCTTAGAAGAGATCTTATTTTCCCCACTTGGCAGATAAAGATGAAAAGAGGAGAAGTGAATTGCTTAGAATCTGCTAAGTAGAAGAGCTGGGATTTGAACCCAGGCATTCAGACACCAAAGTCTGTGCCCTACCAGCTTCTATTCCTTGGGAATGGAAAAGGCTTCCTGATTTTGCCTGAAAGGGTGCCCAAGATGGAACATTCTAGATTCCTTGCTGTCCTCATTTTCAGGCACTGACCTGTGTGTTCATGATATAAATCATCCACCTTCCTGCCTGTTCGGAATGTTGGCATTTTGCCTTCAATCCCCCGCTGCCTACACTCTTTGGACATTCACTGAGGATGGTATGTGTGACCAGGGCCTTGACTGAGTGACTCAGCTCAGATTTAATCTCTTTGGGTCTCACTCCACTTAAGACCTAATTTCTGTCTTCAAGCATGTCCCAGGGAAGTAGGAGACTAAGGCAAGGATAAAAAAAGTGAACTAAGATTAGTGCTAAGGGAATTTCTGTGCAAAACATCCATCTTCGAGGCCCTCAGTTGGCTGGACAGTACTGTTAGGGTAAAAACAAAAGTCCTTGTCAGGGCTCTGCCGGGTCATCCTTCAAATCCCAGCTCAGTAGCTTCAGGGAAGCCTTCTCTTTTATGTCAAACCCCCCTCTATTAGGCTGTCAAAGCAACACCACCTCTTTTCCTTGGCTCTTATCATAAAGGCACTGTTGTATTTACATGGGTGATTATTTGTTTAACGTGGGTCTTCTCCACTAGAATGTGAGCTCCATGAAGGCAAGGACATGCCTGCTTTTCCTCAATATTCTCTCTCCAGGGCCCAGCACAGGGCCTCTTCATACTGGCGCTCAATAAATATAAGTTGATTAAATGAACTCACAGTTGGAAGGCAGTTACTGCATGAGTGATTGAGGGCATTACTTAATCTCTTTAATTTTCTCATTTGCAATTTGGATAATATCTGCTCTATGTCCTTTTGAAAGCCATGAAATAAAATTAAGTGCTTAATAAATTATTAAGTGCTGTACAGATTATTTCTATTAAGGAACTACAGACTGAGTCTATCCCCAGGATTTGGAGCACTTTCAGGAATGTCAGCCTCAAAAACAAGCTGAGAGGACAGTGAATGGAGGCACAACATGCTGTCTCTTTGTTTAAATGGAGATGGCCACAGAAGCTTGTAAACTCAGTCATCATTGTGTCACCTGAGGCCAGCTGGAAATCTGGGCATCTCCTCCAGAAGCCATGCCTGGAATAGCACAGGTGCTGTGGTCTTTGCAATTGAACTCTGATGGGTCTGAGGTCATGGTTGTTGTCAAGACAGCTGTGGGAGCGTGTGGTCTAGAGGGGAAAAAGAAGAGACCAAAAGACATGCCTGTGTGTCTCCAGCATAGTCTGAGGAAGAAGCAGCTTTGATGGGTAAAGCTCCAGAACAAATATCCTCAGAACTGGAGACGTGAACTCATCACACTTCTGAGGAAACTCTGCCAGTTGACGGCCCCCATATTCAATTATTGCTAAGTATTTTCATTCCTAACCTCATCCTCTAGCTGAGCTGACCCCTAGTTTCTACTACCCTGGGGGAGAGAACCCCAGCTTTGGAGGCTGAAAACCTAGATCAAGTCCTAGAAAATAAACAAATGACCAAATACTGAGTCCCTGCTGTGTGCCAGGCGCTGTGCTAAGCACAGGATGTGCTTTAGTTCATTTGCTCTCCCCAGCAGTCCTCTAATACAGGCAGAAGTACCCCCAACCCCATTTTACAGATGAGGAAGTGAGCCTAGCCGCCTGCCCAAGGTCACATAGCTCAGATATAAGCTTCCTAAGGCACTGTCTCCTGGGTCACATAATGAGACAAAGCAACTCATCACAGGATAAGCATAAAAATCAAGTGTAGTGATGGCACGAGTGTCACATGAGGCTTAGATTTTGGGACCAGCGGCATCAACATCACCTTCAAGCTTGTTACAGATGTGGAGTTTGGGGTCTCATTCCAAACTACTGACCCAAAGTCTGCATTTTAACATGATTTGAAGGTGATGTATATGCACTTTAAAGTTTTGAGAAGCTCTGATGCAAGGTTATTAGCCCCCACTATAAATCGTTGAGCTAGCATCCGACTCATTACTGTCTTCTCAATTTGGTTAGTGAGAATCTATCACTCTCTACCTTGATTACTTCTAGGACAGTTTAACGTGAATACAAATCAATGGGGGTTGTTGATAACTGCAGATTCTCATCCAGGGGGTCTGAGGTGAGGCCCCAGAGTCTGTGCTTCTCACATGCTCCCAGCTGATGCCACAGAGGGCTGTGAACTACACTCTCAATAATGAGGGGTGAGAGGAACCTGGCAAATCAAATATCTGCAAAGTGGAAACCAGGCCTTGTGCTTGGATGACTTTCATCAGGGGAAGGCACCTCCACCAGGGCATACACGTCTAGAGGGAAGGGAGCATCTCTAGTCTTCCTTGCATTCTCAGCACTTAACTGAAAGAATGGGCATTACTCCCCTACTTAACACTGTCCAGTGGCTTCCTATACACACAAAACACACTGCTCACCAGAGCTCACAAAGCCTGACCCAACCTTGCCCCACTGGCCTCCCTGACCCCTTCATACCTCTCCTCCTCCACTGAAGCCCCACCACACCAGACATTTTTCTGTTTCTCAAACACACCAAGCGTTTTCCTGCCTCAGGGTCTTGGCACCTGCTCTCCCCTCGACCTGGAATGCCCTCCCTCCAGCTCTTTCCATAGCTGATTCACACCTCAGCTCAAATTTCACGTCCTCAGCGAGGCCGTCCCTGACTGACCTGCCTAACCTGATGTACCCACACCCCACCCCAAAACTCTCAAACATGAGATTTCTTTTTTCTTTTTTTTTTTTTTGCTAGCCCTTATCAGCCTGAAAATATTTCATTTGTTTATTTACTTATTGGTAGTTGCTTTTTCTCTCTGACTCTTATGAAAGCAGAGACTCTGTCCACAACCTCTGGTGCACAGTAGGTGCTCAATAAATAGTTGTGGAGTGAATGGATTAATGGACTAACACATCTCCAGGAACTCATAATTTGCTCCTGTCATTACAACAAAGGAGGGGAAGATGGAGCGCTATGGGAGGCCAGAAGAGGAGCGAGCATTCCTCCTGGATGAGGATGAGGCAGGGGCGGGGAGGAGGGGTGATAATCAGGGCCAGCTCTCTGAAAGAAGTGGTGTTTAAACTTCACCTGGAAGGCTGGAAAGGATTTTGACAGGCAATGATAGGTGGAAACAGCCACCCCAGGCAGAGAGAACAGTTTGTACAGAGGCTCAGAAGCTGGCAAGTGCAGAGGGCTTAGGGAACAGTGCATACAACTGACGGGTGGAGGCTGAGAATTTGCCCCGTTCCTGCCCAACCCATGGCTCCAGGCAGAGACAGCCCTCCCTGCAGGAGTGACAGAGTCTGGCAGGAGTCCTGCAGCTGAGCAGCTGAGGTCAGAGCCTCTCCTCACCAGGCCTCAGCCACACCCGTAGCCTAGATGACAGACAAGGCATTAGGAAGGGACAAGTGGGTCTAGGGGTCGGGACCCGCCTCCATCCTACTCCCCACCTCACTCTAGCAGGCAGCTCCGAGGTCCACCTGGCTTCTGCCCTCTTGTCTCTATGGTTCCTTTAATCCAAGGGTCAGCAAAGTTTCTGTAAAAGGCCAGGTGGTAAATATTTCAGGACTGTGGGGTCAGATAGTCTCTGTTGCAACTACTCAGCTCTGCTATTGTGGCATGAAGCCTGCCACAGAAAAGACAGAAGCAAATGGGGATTCCAACAAGATTTTATTTACTAAGACAGCTGGGAGGTTTATGTTTTGATATGTGAATCTCCTGCCACTTTTGAGACCCCAAATGCCCTGTGCTGTCTGCCATCTGGCCTAATCCCACCTCTACAGTTTACCCTCTCATTGCCCCCTTGGTTCTTCCCACCCAGGCACCTGGATCTCTAAGGGCTTCTGCAAACATGTGGTTCTGTCTCTCTCTCTGTCTCCCTGTGTCTCTCCCTTTTGCTATCTCTCTCTCTTTCTTACCTGTGCTCCTTCACACCTGGCTTCCTGCTCCCTGTGGAGCTCTTTTTCTCTCTCCGGTTGTGCCTTAGAAACCCTGACTCTTCCTCACTTTCCATTCACATCACTTTCTCAAGGGAACCTTTCAGATGCTCTAGATGAGGTCCCAGGCCCTCTCAGGTGCCCATATATTCCCTCTTTACAGAGCTTGGCACATTGCAATTATTTCACAAACCACTTGTGATCATTTGTTTCAGGTCCATGCTTATTTCTAAGTCCAAATGGGAAGAAACCACGTTCATCAGCCTTTTCTATTCCATTCCCAGAGCCAAGGACAGGGAGCCTGGCACATAAAACGTCCTCAATAAACATTTGTTGACTGTTCCTTAGGTCATGGCCCATAAGACTTGTTCATTCATTCGCCACTGTTGCTCATGCCCCTACTGTGTGCCAGCCATTGTGCTACACAGGGAGGATACAGGAGTGACACATGCACGAAAGGTCTCTGCCCTTTGAGGAGCTCACATTGTATTGGGGGTAGCACATTCTAGAAACTGGATTCTATTAGTCTCAGTGTGTGACTTCAGCAAAGTACTTAATTGTCTGAGCTGCCTAGAAAATAAAAAGGGGCAGACTGAATTGTCTAATTTAGAGTTTCCAATTAAATTTTGAGGAGTCTTGGGGTTCCGTAGCACTTCCTAGGTTCAGCAGTGATGTGTTTCTTTCCAGGAAGATTTCAATGGCCTAAATAAGCTATTTGTTGTTGTTTTGTTGTTGTTGTTGTTGTTGTTTTACCATTTTCTGTTCTGGAGTTCCACTGAAAAGTTCACATGTAAAGTAGGTTCCACTGCTCAAGAAAGATTTGGAAGCTACTTGCTAAGTCTGGCCATGGTATGGGCCAGAGTTGGGGAAGGTAGAAACTCTCAATGCCTCCAAGATGGGGTCAGGAGAAGCCAGCCAGATGTGCATGGGGGAATGACATTCTGGGAAATAGAAGATGGTGTCCAAGGAAATGCACAGATGGAGTGCCAACCAGAGAGAGAGAGAGCAGTCCGACAGAGATCCAGCAAGATGGGACAGAGACGGGCACTCCCTGGCTCTTGAGCACACGGAACTGCATGCCTGGTCACTGACAGTGGTCAGAGGCCTCAGCAAGAAAAATGAGGCTTCTGGAAGTTCTGAGAGCAATAGGTCCAGAGCCTAAGAGAGAGATAAGGGTAAAAGGTAAGCAAGGTTCCAGTCTCAAAGATGCTGAGACTTGAATACAAAGAGACGAGACTTAAATCAGAACTGAAGCCCATGGTGGGGATCCACAAATCAGGTCAGAGTAGGAACTGCAGCAAGCTGATTTACACTTCTAATCAAGCTTCCTGCCCACAAGTCTTTAAGTCTCCCACTACTGCTTGTCCAAAGTCGCCCAGACAGCAAGAGGGAAGAAGCAGAAACACAGCTCCCTTTACCTGATCCCTTGAGCTGTGTTATTCCCACTACCTAACCCATGCGATGCAAACTGGGCTACGTTCCAAATCCAAATAGGATTTTCTAAGCCTGCACTAGACAATGAGTTGTTTATTGAGTGCTTAGTGAAAGGGAGAAGATAATTTACTCTTAACTGAGTTCTGGCTCATGTCCTCAGGAACCAGACTGACATTTATGTTTTAGCACCAGCCCATTAGGGGAACTGGAATGGCTTTTTCTGCCTCTAGCTGAGCGTCTCTGGGGCAGTCTTAATGGTGTCCTAAAGTTCCGTCTACATAATACCAAAGCTACAGGTCAGTTCAGGCCAAAAATAATAAATAAAAATCACTACTATTAATAGTAAGCTTGTGAGAGCACCCTGCTCACTTCGCACTTCATCCTACTTGCTCCTAAAGATCACGAATCTTGGGGAGGAAGCACAAGGACAGGCTAATGTGCCCCCACCTCACTTTAGGAGTTCCCTCTGCTACATCACCCTGTGGTACTCTTGAAAGCACTTAACAGTCTTTAAGCTAATAGTCTATTTTTAAATGCCTTCCAACTAGACTATAAGCCCCACAAGAGAGGGAATATGTCTTTCTTGGTAGGGCTTTACCTCCAGTGCCTAAAATCTGATAAATGCTCAGGAAATAGCTATTGTATGTTCTGAATGATATCAATAATGAATTTGGGGTGGAAAAAAGGTGGAAATATGTGCGAGGATATTACTATCATTTGAGTGATAATGAAAATTACTCTAGAAACAGGATTCCGGTATTAATTTTTTCTATTTCTGTAGTTTAAATTTTAAAACATTGAGATACCATCTCACTACTATTAAACGTGCAAAGACAACATTGGTCACTGGCTGTGTTGGGGAGGGCCTGAGGAAAAAGGCATTGTAGGAGAATACATTGACAAGACCATCATGAAGGGCAATTCAGCATCTACCAAAATAACAAATACATATGCCCTTAGCATTCTGCTATTTCACTTTTGTGGACTTTTTCCTACATATATAATCACAATCACATGAAATGACATGGGTATAAAGTTATTGACTGCAGCATTGTTTATAGTAGCAAAGTACCAGAAATAACCAAATTGACACCACTAGAGAACCAGCTAAACAAACCGTTATTCCCATCATGCAAGGAAACACTTTACAGCTGTAAGAATGAATGAGGATACTGTTTGTATAGTCATATGAAAGATTTTCCAAGATATACATTTTGAAATAAGCAAAGTGCAAAGCAGAGTGTATAGTATGCTATAATATTGAAAATGGCAGGAGAGTATATCACTGAATTGTTTTTATACACACAAAATTTCCCTGGAAGAATACACAAGAAACTAATTTTTTAAATGTGGAGGCATGCTATTTCTTGTTTAATTTCTTGTTTAATTTTTGATTTGGGAATCATGAGAATTCATTATTTGTTCATATAGATTACTTAAAAATACTTTTAAAATAAAAAATGAGCTATTTTAACACCAGTGGACCCTGTGAAAGATCACTTTAGGAGACTGACGCCGCAGAGGCATCATGTCTGGAAGTAGAAGATGTTGGTCCCAGGCCCAGCTCTGAAACTGACATTGGCATTGACACGGATGCTGATGTCAAGTTGTTCCCTTTCCTGGGTCTCAGTGTCCCATCTATGAGATAAAGAGGGAGAACTAGCAGGTATTTTTTTTTTTATACTTTAAGTTCTAGGGTACATGTGCATAACGTGCAGGTTTGTTACATATGTATACTTGTGCCATGTTGGTGTGCTGCACCCATCAACTCGTCATTTACATCAGGTATAACTCCCAATGCAATCCCTCCTCCCTCCCCCCTCCCCAAGATAGGCCCCAGTGTGTGATGTTCCCCTTCCCGAGTCCAAGTGATCTCATTGTTCAGTTCCCACCTATGAGTGAGAACATGCGGTGTTTGGTTTTCTGTTCTTGTGATAGTTTGCTAAGTGATGGTTTCCAGCTGCATCCATGTCCCTACAAAGGACATAAACTCATCCTTTTTTATGGCTGCATAGTGTTCCATGGTGTATATGTACCACATTTTCTTAATCCAGTCTGTCACTGATGGACATTTGGGTTGATTCCAAGTCTTTGCTATTGTGAATAGTGCCGCAATAAACATACATGTGCATGTGTCTTTATAGCAGCATGATTTATAATCCTTTGGGTATATACCCAGTAATGGGATGGCTGGGTCATATGGTACATCTAGTTCTAGATCCTTGAGGAATCGCCATACTGTTTTCCATAATGGTTGAACTAGTTTACAATCCCACCAACAGTGTAAAAGTGTTCCTATTTCTCCACATCCTCTCCAGCACCTGTTGTTTCCTGACTTTTTAATGATTGCCATTCTAACTGGTGTGAGATGGTATCTCATTGTGGTTTTGATTTCTAGCAGGTATTTTAAATACCTCTTGCTAGTCTCATCTTCTGGGATCTAATCTGTGGCTACGCTTTACTTAATTTGGCTTAAAGCACATGCTGTATAAAATATGTCCTGCTAAAAGCATTTTGAGTACTGTATTTTTTGTTACTTTGCTTCATTCATTTGTTTGTTTGTTTTTCAAATTGTCACTTACCATTTTTAGTACAAATTCCTTTTTAAAATCTCCCACCTTGTCTCTCCGAAGAGGGGCACTTGGGTGTCATGAATACACCTGTGGCCTGAGATATGGTAATGGAGGGAACAGACCAGGTTCTGAGTGGATGAAAACAGCTCAAAAGGAGATAGCAAGGAGCACAAAGAAAAAATTTACTGGGAATAGGAGCATCCTGTTAGATGCATGCTGAACCCCTGAACTCAGTTTATCCAGGTGGAGGTCCCAAGAAACCAAATGCAGCTCCCTTTTTTACAGTTCTGCATATGTGGGAGCTAAATTGCATATCGGTTTCATCTTGCTGAAATGCACATTCCCCTTCCAGTAACAGCAATCTTATTTCCTATTTTGGGGTTTCCTTCCCCCTACCTGTCCCCCATTAGCTCCTGTCTGTGTTCTCTATCCCTGAATTCAGATGTCCCAGGCTGGTTAAACAATGGTATTCTACTTCCCTGTCACAAATGGCCATCATGTCCAGAGCTTTTGTCCAAAGTGCTAGGGAATAAGACACTCTTTTTTCTGTTCCAGTCAAACCCAGGGGAGAGGGAAGATAAGATGTAAGCTCCTGGTCACCACCTGAAACTGCATGAAGCTTAGGAATAAACAGGGAAAGCACATCCAAGAGATGGTGACATCTTTGAGGTACTATCAACCTGCCCCTGGAACCAGTGTGGTTTTTAAGTCACTTGAACCAATACATTTTCTTTAAATTACTTAAGCCAGTTTGAGTTTCACTTTCTGTTTCTCAAAGTGAAAAGAACCTGCATACAGCTTCTTGTACATGAATATTGATATCTCTTCACAGATTTGGGACGTTTTTAGCTATTATTTCTTTAGATAGGCTTTGTGTCCCTTTATCTCTCTCTTCTCTTTCTGAAATTGCATATGTAAATATTAGTTCTCTTCATGGTTTCCCATAGATCCCATAGACTTCTTTTATTCTTTTTTCTTTTTGTTCCTTCAACTGGATAATTTCAAGTGTCCTGTCTTTTAGTTCACTTATTCTTTCTTCTGCTTAATTGAACCTACTGTGGAAACTTTCTATTGAATTTTTCAGTTTATTCATTATACCTTATAAATATATACAATTGTTATTTATCAATTAAAAATAAATTTTAAAAGGAACAAATGCCATATAAATAGCAACTCCACTTGACTTATAGTGACTTCCTGAATAACTATATTGAGAAAAACCCTGGGGCCTTGTTTGGGCTCATGACTCATGAGGAAGGTATGCAGGAAGAGGGAAAAGGTGAAAATTGAGCATTCCTTGACTAAGTCGAAACCCCTGACTCAGTCTTCTGTCTCACTCTGGACCAGGCAATGCTTCATATATCTCCAAGGCTTGGTCTTTCAGGTTAGCATATAGGAAGGAATTTGTCAGCATGTATCCCTGAAGGGTAAATGTCCACATTTGCTTAGATGTTTAGTGGGCGTTCCAGCCCTCAAAGAGCTGTGCTTGATGCCATAAACAAATTTGTGCCTAGTGTCTGACCTAAGAGAACGTATACTCGGAAGGAGAAATCTGCTCGTACATCACCTTGAAGGGTAGGTACTCCACTCGCTTCTTTGACCTCAAACAATTTGTAATATGCAAATAGTCAAAGTGAGCAATGACGCCAAAAAGCATAATGGATTAAAGAGGTACCATTTACAAAGTGTATAAAGCAGGACAGGAAGCAAATCCTAGGGATCAAAGCAATGG
Organism: Theropithecus gelada; assembly: GCF_003255815.1. Classification (NCBI taxonomy): domain Eukaryota; kingdom Metazoa; phylum Chordata; class Mammalia; order Primates; family Cercopithecidae; genus Theropithecus; species Theropithecus gelada. Next base: position 145,449,348 of record NC_037673.1, read on the forward strand.
AAGATTACTCCCATTATTTTTAATCTGGTTTTCATGGTTCCACCAACCTGGGCAAGTTAATCTGGTTAACTGAGACTCTTCTTGAAAGAACTTTTATTGGTTCTGACCCCACTTGACATCCTCAGAAAATAAACAGTGAATAATAATGAGCTACTTTTCTGGAAAAAACAAAAAACTATTCACTCAAAGCACTTAAAATCAAAACACACACAAAAATATATTACTACTCGTTTGAGGGTATCCTGTTATGAAGGTATAATTTAAATATAATAAAATTCATTCTCTTTTAGTTACAGAGTTCTATGAGTTTTGGCAAATGTATTCAGTGCCATCACTACTACAATTAAGATATAGAACAGCTCCATCACTTCAAACAATTTTCTTGTGTCTTTTTTCATCAATTCTGCCTCTGACTCACAGCACAAATCTGTTTGCTGATCCTATAGTTTTTAAAATGCCATATGGATGATATACAGTATACAGCATTTTAAGTCTGACTTCCTCTAATTAGCGTAATGCATTTGATATAACTCCAAGTTGTTGCATATATTGGGTATTCATTTCTTTTAATTACTGAGTAGTATTCCGTTGTATGAATACACTATAGTTTGTTTATCCATTTCCCGGTTGGAAGACATTGGGTTGTTCCAATTTTTGGCAACTATGAATAAATCCACTCTAAACATTTGTGTACAGGCTTTTGTATACATACGTTTTCATTTCTTTGATATAAATACCTAAGAGTAGGAATTCTGAGTCATTTTGTAAGTGTATGTTTAATTTGTAAGAAACTGCCAAAGCATTTTCCAAAACAGCTGTTTCATTTTGCATTCCCAGCAGCAATAGCCACTTTTATTTTTCAATGTGTAGAATGTCATTTTATATAGATTTGGCACACTATCACATCTCCATTAGGGCTCAAAAGACTTCACGTCTGTGTTGGGAGCAAAGTAACCTATAGATATCACTCGATCATTCTTCTGACATGAGACTTACAGAGCATCATCCCTAGGGTGATTTTTGAAAAACACATAAATGCAGAATCTTGGTGTTTAAAAGGAAATTATAACTCACTAGTTTAACATCTTTAAGTAGGGCCGTTTTGATCCAATTAAAATCAATTATCACTCACTAAGGCCCTGCTTAATAGCCTTATTTTACTGCCCATGTGAAATTGGGTATGTTACATAACTGCCTTAAACCACAGTTTCTTCATCTCTACACGGTTTTTGTAAGAACAAGAGAAAAAAAATGTATCTGAAATCAGAAAGCAATTAAACATTGTGCTAATTAGAAAACAGACATTGCTAGTGAGTGTTCTTAAAACCTAATAGCACAAATCATGTGATTACTAAATGTTAGAACTAAAAGAACCTTAGAGATCTTCCATTAGGTCCCAGCCCTTAATGATAGACTTAGTGAGAAAACAGAGGCCCTGGAAAGCCAGGGTCAGATAAAGTTACTAATGGCAAAGCTAGTTAGAGAATTCAGAACTTCTGACCCTCTGCTCAGGTCTCTCATTATCCTGTACTGCTCCCTTCTAAAGGCTGGTTTAAACAAAAATCAGACATAACCAGCCTTTAAACAATTACACCAGGTCAGTCCTCATTATGATTGACGACCACCCAACTTAAAGTAACCCCACTCACTCCCTATTACATCTCCTTGTCTTACTTTTATCATAGCACTCATTTTTCTGCTGTCTCTCTGACCCTTTGTGAGTTAAGATCTGCCGGGGTAGCAACCTCTATCAACCACATTGCTTAGAACACAATCAGTTCTTAATAAATGCTTGTTGAATTATCATTTTAAAAGTGAACTTCAATTAGATTATTCATACTCAACAGGTTTGACTACATGACAGATACCTTTTTTGACAAATTATTAAGCCACTTGTTAGGGTGACTTGTAGGCATCATAATAAGCCAAATCAGAGCATAAGAATTGCTCAGTCAACCAAATGTGAGGAGCCTAAATCCCATTCCCATGCTGTAATCTCCCAGTCCTGTTCTGTCTTGCTCCTCTAAGGGACACGTTGTATAAACAGCATCAAGTGTTAACTTGTTAAAACAGTTACACCCAGAAAATGTTAAGATTATTTAACAATGCAATAATATGAGGTCATATCAAGAATTCCAAGGAGAGGCAGAGTTTTCAAAGACTCCAGTTCAATGCCAGGGAGCTATTGTTTCTAAAATGATTTTTGGAAAACGAAATATTAATTCCCCAGCTAATGTATTTCATGGTAGTTCATTGTGCTTAATTTTCTAATCTGAAATTCTTTATTTTAGATCCATTTCAAAATCATCTTATTAGTCTCACACTTTAGAAGAAATGTGTAAATCAAACGCTTCTGAATTTAATTTGATTTAAATTATATTTTAACCACTGTAACCCCTCTGTGGGGAGAGGAGAAAACGCACATTTTTGCCAATGGTCTTTGTTCTGAACAAAGATTGGTTCTATCTGTCACCATTGGGAATGTTCAGGAATATTCTCACTGGATTGTAAGTGCCGAGAGGACAAGAACTTTATGAGTTTTTTTCATTGATCTATTGCCAGGCACATAGAAGGAATCTAACAACTATTGATTGAGTACATAAGTAAATTTGAGAAGATAAGATGTTGAAACTCTCCCAGGCCTTATTCAGAAGAGATCAGGCTGAGCTTCCAGCTAACAGTTCTATCCCACAGCAGACCTGTGTGGTCTTTACATCTATAGTCTTGGGCATATTCCATAACACTTCCACATGTTTGGCTGGGTTTCTCACCTATAGCATTTTCAGAGAGGCTCACTATGTACAAACACTGAAATAACTAAGTGCCAGGAATGACTACAGAAACAAGGGGAAACCTTATAATGAATGTGGTGGAGTGATTCAGTGAAGATCATCAGATTAGGATTGAGAAGAACAAAATTGTGGTCACTCTCCCACCACTTAACAAGTGTGGCAAGCTCACCAAGTCATGTCCTCACTCTAGGCCTCATTCAAAATCCATGTGTGTGTGTGTGTGTGTGTGTTCTGTAGATCGTGAAACTTCTCATCTGAAAATCTCCACTCTGTGGCCCAGAGTAAGTTTACATAGTGAGTGCACCCAAAGGTGAGCCATCTCCACTTTGGCCACTTCTCCAGATGCCCACAAGGAAGTGCTGAGAATACTGTTGCACCTCCTCTGGCCAAGGACAGAGTCACTTCATCTGCCCACTTGGGGACAGAGAAGATGACTTGCCTAATATCTTTCCTGCATATCTTAAGGACAAGGCTGGGTTCTTTTGGCTTCACTGGGTAATAAAAACTCTATGCACGCAGGCTAGAAGTTGAGTGGTGGAAGATTCAAGAGAACAAGATAGATTTTCTGAAAAGTGGGTAACAAAGCATCTTTACTCCTTTTCCCATGGACATGAAAATCATTATCAAAAATCCTACCCCAGATGGGAGTGTTATCCAGTCTTGTAAAGCTGCCTTACTATCTAGTCCCCAAGATAGCCCCAAGTGAACCAGGCTTCCCAGTGCTCATGCCATTGAGTAATCCCCTCCTATACCAGCTCTAGGCTGGCCTTGTGTAACCAATAAAATGTAGCAGATGTGACACTGTGTGACTTCTGAGGCCAGGTCATAGGAAGCTTTGCAGCTCCCAGTTTAATCTCCTGGAATGCCAGCTCTTGGAATGCACTCTCTTGGAACTCAGCCACCATGCTGTAAGAAGGCCAAGCCACATGGAGTGGACATGGCTCATGGCTCCAGTTGATCACAGCCCCAGCTGAGCTCCCAACCAACCGCAAGCATCAATTGCCAGCCCCGTGAGGAAGCCATCTTCGACGCCCAGCCCAGAGGAGCCTTCAATGACTCCAGCTCCAGCCATTACGGGACTGCAACCACAGGAAAGAACCCAAGTGAGAATTGCCTGGGTGAGCCCAGCCAATCCATCAGACGAACAGATGATAAGCTGTTTTAAGTCAGAAACTTTTGGGGTGGTTTGTTATGTCACTTGTTCCATCTTATGCTTCAAAAACATGATCCCCATAACTTTAATGTTCAAGGGTTATTGTTTTGCTTTCTTCTTTGGTTTGAGATGTCATTTCCAAGCAACCCTTTCTCTCACTCAAAATGTTTCCTTTATCTGGTCTAGTTGTGCCCTACTGAGCCCAAATATGAGTGAAATAAAAAAACAACCACCAACCACACACTCATATAACACACACAACACACACAAAACAATGTCTTGGATTGTGGAAAAATTTGCTATTGTCATTGTTTTTTAACCTATTTTCTTCATATTTCTTTGAGTTCCTTTTGGAGTCACTGAATTCCCTTTCTGAGTCTTTTTTCCAAGATTACAGGCTCAAGTCATGGTTTTAAAAATAGCCATAATATATTAACAACCTATTACATTCCAGTCACCATGCTAACTTCTTCAGACATATTAACTCATTAATTTTACAACAACTTTGCAATATAGGTATTTATTATCCCCATTTTACAATTGAAAGAGCCATGGCTCAGAAACATAAAGTGATTCATTAATGCCACACAGATACTAAGCACTTTGAGACAAGATTTGAACCTAGGTCTACCTTAACCAGCATAAATGTGGCTGAGGAATATCTGAATTCATTCACATCCAGAAATCACATTGTAGTTGTTGAATCCTTTGGCAGGAGCTATACCTGGATCAGAGAGCAAAAGGAGTTCAGCAGAACTGTGTACCTTTGAAAATCACTCTGAAGGAAGGACTTACATGTGAGTTTTGGGGATTGCAAAGCATTGACATTTTCAGACTAACTCTGTATATTGCTACAGATGTTGGTACAATTCTATATTGTTCGGTTTGCACTGATAATAAGACAGTCTGATAAAAATCTTATGCCATCCTTCCAGAACATGAATACTGGAACCACTCATTCAAGGGGATCTGGAGAGTGACAAAGGATAGAGTGAGTCACAGAGACCCAAGAGCTTCAACAGTCTGGAACTCAGAAGCAGCTGGAATGAACTGGAAGAGAAGAACTACATAGCAACCAGGGCATTTAGGAAATGTCCCTATGAATCAATCCATCTGCACTGGGGAAAAATGAGATACATAATGGAAAAGAATGAGTTCTTGGGGTGTGGGGATACACATGTGTGTGCACATTTGTGTGTATGTGTGTGTGTTTGATGGGGTGGGGGCTGCTTCTTTTCTAGGAGTCATTTGCAAGCGACCTCTCCTCTCACTCAAAACGTAGCTCCCTTAAGCCAGTTTTCCCTGCTTTCTCTCATAGGTGAACCATCCTGGGGAAACTGAGATAGCCCCAAAGTAGATTTCATGATGGTATGCTCTGGGGTGGGGTGGGCTGCTCTGTTTTGTTCTCTGATTTATTCTTGTCGCTGCTTGCACTTGCAGTTCCTTTCTCCTACTAGGACATTGGTCATTTAAAATATATTCATAGTAAGATGACAAACAGTTCCCCTTTAGAAGTACAGATATATGGCTCTCTGAGCCTTAGTTTCCTTATCTGTGTATATTCACACCTCCCATCATAAGCAAGCTGGCCTTTGTCAACACACACACATACCCACACAATGTTGTGCTGCCATGTGGTTCATAGGGGAGGACTTGAGGGGAAGACCAAGTTAACCTAAAGACAACCATGCTGATGAAGCCAAGTCAGGAGTGAAAGGAGATCAGAGCAGCTTGGTGGCGAAGAGCATGGGCCCTTGGATGAGATCAACTGAATGCAAATTCTGCCCCTGCTACTCACAAGCTATTGGACCTCAAACAAATTACTGAATTCTCCAAGACCTCGTTTCCTCACCTATAAAATGGGCATATTAATAATACCACCTTTGAGGTTGTTGTGAACATAGAAAATGAAATCCTGCGTTCAAAGAATTTAATCCAATACTTTATATCCCATAAATGCTCAGTAAACATTAGCTGTTATTTATTATAGAATACACAGAATACAAAATATAAGCGCAATTATATATTAAATATTTGCAATAAGCAAGGCCCTGAGTTAAGTATTCTAAGTACATTACCTCTTTTAATTTTCAGAGCAACTTTGTAAGGCAAGTTCTAGGATAACCCCTTTGACAGGTGAGAAAACTGAGACCCAGAGAGGTTAAGTCATGTCTCCAAGGTCCCAAAGCTGCCAAATGTCAGAGTCCAGGCTATCTGACTCCAAGCCTTGAGGTCTCAGCCAAGTCCACAAACTTCATTTCCCAAAACCCAGAATTAGATCACTTGTTGAACATCTGTTGACACTTTCCAGGGGACTTTCAAAACCCCAATCCCTCAGAAGCCCCAAAACCTTTAATATCACCCTTTAAAACACCAGGAACATTCACAGCAAAAGACCAATAACTACACATGGGGTAGAAATTAACATATGTAGAGGACTGTTTCTTCTCCATACAAAAGCTTTTACCCATATACCACATTGGGTGTGAGAGTGAATATACTGTAAGAATACTGTACTTCCTGCAGCTGAAACCAGCAGGGCAAAGAAGATGCTTTCAGTAGAGTAATGTGTACCCCTTGCTGTGCTCTGAAGAAGAGGGTCAATTTCTTTGTGGGGAGTAGCAACACAAACCATCCCACCAGCAATAAAATCCACAGTTCCCTTGGCAACAAAGCTAACTTTAGCCATATGGGCTCATCCTGTATTTCCCAGGACCCAGGAGTCTTTGGAAGTTTCTTGAGTGGGCTTCCACCTTAGCTTTTGCTTTCTGTCAGATAATACAGCAGTTATGTCTGAAGGTTTTCCCCCAGGATCTCCAGTTCTTTTAGTGGTGGTAACATCAAGCAGTCTCCAGACATTGCAGCTGGGTGGTTGAAATGCTTACTGTGGGAGGGGTGGCCAGTCAGCTGGGGTCACAAAAGCCTTGTAATTAGAATCAGTGTGACTAATTTCCAGGTAGAATGACAGGCTCTTACAAACTGCTTTTGTAGAAATTATACTCACTGGTGTCCAAGCAGCCCTGAATCACTCTATACTCACAACAGAAACAGCTGGTGTCAGAGAACTCTACAAATATGGCAGATCATCACATGGGACTTTATCCGTGGAGGTGAGCTCCCTTTGCACTGGAAGCTGGTATGTTGATGATGTCATGGTGGCTCAACTTTCTTGGTGTCTAAGGGGAGTGTCAGAGAGCAACCCTAACATGTGTTGGGTGACCGTGGGTAAGGCTTTCCCTTTTCTAGTTCACCTTTTGTATAATAACAGAGACTGAGCTAGAGGGTCTCCAAAGCCCACCAGCTGCCACTTTGTATGACACAAAGTTATCAGAACATGAATTCAATCATGAGGTAATAAGAGGTAACAATTGAACATTTAGCTGTTTCATCCAACAGCCATATGATGTGGTTATCATTAATACTCCCATATTACGGGTGCAGAAATGGAGGCCCAGAATGGTTAAGTGCCTTGCCCAAGATCATGCACAGAGTGGGGATTTTTACCCAGGTAGCATAATCCCAAGGTTTATGCTCTTAACCATTCACAATATTAATGAAAACACTAAGAAACCAACAATGCATACACAGGGTTCCAGATCCTACTTTTCTAGATGTCTCCATTTTTATCCATAAGCAGTGTGTGTGTCAGTTCTCAGGCATCACCTGGAGGATACATATATAACACCTACCTAAGCCCTAGCATGTCAACCCTGGACAGGTCCTGACAGATTAAAGAGGCTGAGGTTTTTAACTCATCATCCTTGGGCGTGCATTAAAGGGTCCATGAGCCCTTTGAAAGTATGTGTAAATATGGGTGTGCATACATAATTCCAAGAAGAGATTTCATAGGGTTTTTTTGGGTTTTTTTGTTTTGTTTTGTTTTGTTTTTAGATTTTTGAAGGGGTCTATGAACTTTTAGAGCAATCTTTTGACAGTTGGTAAAACTGAGACCTCAGGTGGGAAATGGACTTGTCCCATTACACACAAGGAGTGACAGAACTGGGTTCAGACCCCAGATCACCTGACCCCAATCCCACTGCTCTTTGACTACATCACATGGAGCTAACTCATCCCTGCAACATGCACCAAGAGTCTTCTAGGATTAAACTGCTGGGTATAACGTGCACAGCTCATAGGGTTTGGGAATGGTTTGGAAAATCATCATGCTTCACATATATCATTGACTTTAAACTAGGGCCTCTGTATCTCGTCATTTCTTTGAAGTTTGTATCATTGATAGTTACCCCTGATCTGCCACTCTGCCCATCTTCTGTGAATGAAAACTTAGCCCACAGTGTTTCATTCAGATCTGGTCTAGTGTGCCTTTACCTGGCCTCACTCCTGGCTTCCATAGATGCTTAACGTGATTAGGCATTTGTCCCTCACTGTTTTAGTTGAAATAATCAGTTCAAAATAAAACTGACAACAGCTAACCTACATAAAGAATGTGTTAATGGGTAAACATTCACAGGAAAATAAAATTATCCCAATAAAATTCAAATCAATCAAATATGAACCAGGAAAATTTGACTTAGTAGAAACAAAATTACAATGGAAAATTCACAGTGGCAGAAGCCAAAATTTGACCCAAATAAATTATTGTCAATAAATTACAAGCCATCATTGTAAAATTTCAAATGCAAAAGAATTAATCTCCATAAAATGATTTTGATAAAATAAAAAAGAAGATAGAGAAAGGTAGAAATTGTTTAACCGCTCTGTATTGAACATTTATCTTGGAGTAAAAATGATTGAGTAAGCATTAATTAGGAAAATACTTTCTTGAGAAAAATTTGGCTATTATTGGTGTTTTTAATGTTGTACTTATCAGCATGAATCAAAACACCCTCAGCAATAAATCACAGAGGTCAAAATATCTGCCAGACTAAACATAGGTTCAAAATGACAGCTCCAATAAAGGGAGGTCACAACTTCCTGTGCCTGTGCTTGGTAAGTGATGGAGGCAATCATTTGCAGATGATGCTCTGACAAGGGACGCAGACTGAGACCATCACTGTCATATGTTCACTTGAACAGCCAAGCGTCTAGCCCAGATTACATTCCTCTAAGCATGCCTTAACCCCACAAGTTCAACAAAGAGGTGTTCATTAACTTCTTCGCCCAAACAAGTACTCTTCTGAAACGTCTGTCAGCACAATAACAATAATAGCCAAACTTATATAACATGGGCCAGGCACTTTACATATATTTACACATTTGATCTACACAACAGTCTCGTGAGATAAGTACTATTATCATCTCCATTTGCCAGTGATGAACATGAAGCACCAAGAGCTTAACAACTTGCCTGAGGTCACACATTTGATAAGCAGTGGAGCTGTTCAGTGGTACCACCATGCATCCCAGACAGGATGTTCAGGTGAACAAGATCTTTCTAGTTTAAGTTCCATAAAATTTATCTAAATTTCAGCTGAGGTTTTATGAAATACTTGCAATATAGATAAGGCTTGGACTGGTATCCTGACACTGCCACTCTCTATCCACAGGACTTTGGGTAACAATTAATCTCTTAACCTCTTTGAACTCATTTCTTCACATGTTAAGTGAATAATTATACAATACAATTACTTCTTGCAGGTAGGAGAAATTAAGAGAAGTCAATGATATAATAAGAGTATAACCTTTAGTACAGTGTTTGAGGTATAAGTGCTCAAATCTAAGCTGTGATGGTAAGAATAATAGGTAAGTGTATCAGAGGATTCTGACTTGCCCTGGAGCCCATAGGACTTCTGAAGTCAGGGACCGTCATTATCTTGCTCACTGGATTGTGAGTTTAGCACATAAGAGGTGTTGAATATTGGTTGGTTGGTTGGTTGATTAGTTGGTTGGGTATGTGGGTGGTTGGGTGGTTAGATGCTTGCTTGGTTGGTTGGTTGGTTGGTTGGCCGGTTGGTTGGTTAATTGGCTGGTTGGATAAATGAATGGATGGATGGATGGATGGAAGGATGGGTGGATGGATGGATGGATGGATGGATGGATGGATGGATGGATGGATGGATGAATAGATTGATGAATAGATGTATAACCATCTGCCTCCTTTGTCTCAAAGGAGCTAAACTCAGACTTTTCCTCCTAGTGCTTTGCATATATGCATCCAATCTCCCCCAAACAGACTGACAGATACTCAAGGGTAAGGATGAGCTTTTTATCCTGCATCCCACAATACCATGAACTTACAATTTCCCCAAGGAAAGAGACTTGGGATTCTGAAACAATACTCTGGACCACTCAGGCCTCAAAATACCTTAAAGGTACTGCTTATCCCCTGGCTCTTTATTCCATAGAACATTCATCACTGAAGGTATTTCCTGTGGTATTTGGTGCAATACTGATTATATAAGCCAAGGTCCCTGCCCCCTAGATTTTCTATCTCCCTCCTCCTTAAGACAAAGGGAAACATTCAAATGTTCAAAAGAGAAATATTTATCTTGAAGATCCTAAGTTCTGAAAGAGAAAATGTGTAACCAGAATTACATAATTATGTAAAGCACTGACTTTTCAGGTCAGACAAAACTGGTTTTGAATCTCTGCAAACGTCTGAAGTACTTTGAACCTTGATTCCATCACCTGAAAAGGGGAGATAAGGTCACTTTCTTTGGGATAATTTGGAGGATCAAATCCTATACTGTGGGTAAATTACTTACACAATGACCATGACAGCTTCAGTAAAAGACCATGATTATCCCTGGCCAAACTACTATCTGTTTGAAAATTAAGAAAAGACCTACCACATCTATAGCAACTTATTCTAAACAAACAAAAATGATGCTTATTATTCTCAATAAACTTTTGCTGAATACCTGCTATACACGTAAGCCGCCCTATCACCTGATTTCTCAATCACTCATGAGCAATAAGTAGTTATATTATAGTTTTAAAACTTTCTCCCTAAAGGTCAAAACCCAAGCCCAACATTTCATTCCTTTATTTTTTTATTCACCCATTCAACAAATCTTTATTGAGAGCCTGCCATGCATCAGACACTGGGCTGGGCTCTGGAAATACAGAGCTGAGTGGCCCAAATGAGATTCCTGCTTTCATGGAACTCCCAATCTAGGTGGTGCACATGGATTATTTAAAAATAAAAATAAAAACTTACTCACATAAAGTATACTTTTAAACTATGATAAGCGCTTTGAAGGAAAAGTACAGGGACAAATGAGCACAAGCAAAAGGGAGATGCTAAAGACATGAGGAAAAAGAAAAAAGAGACAAAATGGCCAGGCGCCATGGCTCACACCTGTTACCCCAGCACTTTGGGAGGCTGAGGTGGGTGGATGATTTGAGCCCAGGAGTTTGAGACTAGCATAGGCAACATGGTGAAAACCCATCTCTATAAAAGCTACCAAAAAACAATTAGCTGGGCGTGGCTGTACATGCCTATAGTCCCAGCTACTCGGGAGGCTGAAGTGGGAGGATCACCTGAGCACCTGAGTCTAGGAGGTCGAGGCTGCGTGAACCATGGCCACACCACTGCACTCCAGCCTGGGCAGCAGAGCGAGACCCTGCCTAAATGAGAGAGAGAGAGAGACAGAGAGAGACAAAGACAGAGACAGAGACAGAGAGAAACAGACAGATGGACTTTACACAACTTTGAAAGAAAGAAAAGAATGCCACAGGACTTGGAAGAGGATCAGAATATCAGTTTGTATAAGCTCTTAGGCCTTTAAAACAACTGGAAATGAAAATCCTCCAAGTAATCTTTCTGTTTGCTATCCTTTCTCTCCACCCACTACAGCCCCAAAGCTACATGTTCTAGAACAGACAAAAGTTTTTTGTTTTGTTTTGTTTTGTTTTATGAATAAGTAGCTTTTTGGTCACCAGGATTATCATGCAGCTGTTATTTCAGCTTAGCCCGTGGCAACTCCCCTGAGAAGGAAAGCAGACGTAGCCATTGTCACTGCTTGCTGTCTGGTACAATATTCAAAGAATTCAGGGGCATTCCTGTGAATGTCTCTATGAAGTAGATGTCAGATATATCCCCAGATGAACAAACATCAGAAGTTCTCTATGTGCAAGAAAGTTCAATAACAACAAAAAGTCACCTTCACACATATTTGGTCTGGGCAAGGAAGATCAAGTAGTTAAGAATCATACAGATCATGTTTAAATATGGTCCGCTAGATTTGAAAGGTTAAAATAAAACACAGAAGCGAGGTATCTATTTTCAAAATCCTTTTCATAGATAATGTCATAATGTGTGACCCTAAATAAAAATACAGTAAAATGAAAGGTTAGGGAAGTAGATAATTAAGCATTTCCGAATACTGAGTGAATAAAAAAGTGCTACTATCAACATTTATGCATAAGAAATAAAGCATCTCTAATGAACATGGGCTCTTCCCAGGCTATTTGTTTTGTAACACATATTTGGAGGAGAAGGATGTTCCTAACAGCTTTTTCCATGATGTCAAAAGTAGGCTATTCTCTCATGTCCATGATCTTCCTTCTGCTACCACCACCGAGCTATGGGTACTACGATGGGTGAGACCCACGAAACTCCACCTGGCTGCTTCCCTTGCTTCCCTTCCTCAGATGTCCATAGTCTCCTATTATTGGCTCTGGAGTCTCTTGCAAGTTTCCCTCATTCACCTTACTCCCAACCTGGAATCTTCTTCAAAACATAACTTACAAATCTTATAATCTGTTTTGACCAATCACTACTATAGGTCAAAGCTTTCTGTTCCTCCTATTTTCCATTTGGGAAATACAGTCTCTCTTTTTTTCTAGGCTAAGTTACCTGACTGTGGTCAACAATAACACTAGTTTTTTTTGTTTGTTTGTTTTTTGTTTTTTTAACACCTCCTGGAAAGTCAGTTCTCTCTGATCCTGTTCTAAAGTAACCAATTTTGATTGATTCAGTTACACCAGAATCACTGTGTTGATTTCAGCCCAGTATTTCAGACTGATGAAACAAGTTTTAACCTAATGCTCCCATTCATGATCATATTAGTGACAGCATTTCTCTCAGAGATGTGTCACCTGACAGAAACACAATATAATATAATGGTTTCATTTTCTAGCTCCAGCATCAGAGAGACATGAGTTCAAATCTCACCTTGATCACCACTAACTGTGGACTTAGTCAAGCCACATCAATTCTCTAAACCTCTGGAGATAAAAATAATAGTAACTACACCAAAATGTTGTTTGATTACATGAGAGTCATGACAAAGGTTTTGCATAGGACTTAATGCATAATACACATTCAACCTCAACTATTATTTATTTTGAGATGTACACATTCTCTGGTCTCAAAAAGAAGTAAGATATCCATCAAATAATACATAGAAAAGAACGAAGGCCGGAGCCCTCCCGCACTTTTTTAGAGACCTCCCTCCAGGTCAGTACTTTTCAAACTACAGGTTAATGAATGAGAAATTCATTTGGTGAGTCATAAATTTGATAGTTTTTAACTAGAATAGAATGCTAATGAATAGAATAGAATAGAATGAATAGAACAGAAAAATGAATAGAATCGAACAGAACAGAATGTATCAGTGCATTTCTCTATGTTGCTGCATATGCACAAACATATGCACACGAGGATATAACATAAAATGCATTTCTTACTGTGGGCCACAACAACCACCACCTAACAACAAAAAAGGATTTGAAAGCCACTACCCTCGTCTGATTCAGAGCTATTAATATTAAACACATTCTTTACCAATGGTATACTATTTAGGAAGACATCACTGCCCCCTACTGGAACTCTTGGATTTCTCACAGAAAAGGACAGCAATCGATTAGCCTGTCTTTTCATTATCCATGTGACCTCAACCATCCTCTCACCTACCCTGTCTGGAAGCTCACCTCAAAGAGCCTCATCCCTCAAGCTAGTGTGATGCCCTGGACAAGGAGTCAAAGGCAGCACTAGAAGTGGCATCTGGGTTCTCACCTTTAAAATCGTTTTGAAAGCACGGCATCCTTCCCTCTCACCTGCCTCACAGAGTCTCTGCTGGGAAGCCAAGCCAAGCAGCCCCATTGCGCAGTTCTGGCCACGCATGTTATTCTTGATCCTGCACCATGGCAGCTGGGGAGAATCCTCACCCCCTAAGCAGCCACTTGTCTCTGCTTCTCTGGGGAGAAACACCCCTTAGAGGAGGGTGAACGAAGTGCACATTCCCAGAGCCAGCACTTCCAGCAGCCTCCATCCTCAGGTCCCCTGAGTTCTGGAATAATCAGACAGAGTTGGGAGAGAGGGGATACACATCAGGAAATATATGCCGTCCCACTGAAGAGGGAAGACCGCCAAGTGAAAGGCCCAGTAGCAAAGAGCATCCCTAACATACACACCCTCCCACTTACGGTGTGGGAGCCAGGAATAGATGTGCGTACTAATAATCTACTCAGTTCTGCTTCATTGTGACAGCTCCCACCAACTGAGCATTCATACCAAGTCATCCATACATCTCATCTCAATTAAAAGTCTGAGCAGAGGAATAACTGAAGCTTAAAGAGGTAAAGTAAATTGCTCAGGTCACTCAGTGATGAAAAGGAGAAGGAGCTTCAGACCCAAGTGTCCCTGAATGTAGGATCAGGGTGCCTGGCCACACCTCTAGGTTTGGCTGCACTTCTCAACGTCAAGGCTTACATGCCCCCAAAGATGAATTTGCTTTAGCCATTTCCTTGTCTATGACATAAATAAGTCTGATATAATTCCGACAGAACTGGGCTCAGGGAAGTTAATTAATTTGCAGTACACACAGCTAGTAAGAAACAGATTCTAACCCAAGTATGCCCAACTCCAAAACACATTCCATTGCCCCCACCTGAGCTGCCACCTGAGTGAGTGCAGAGCCCCATTCCCTTGAATTTCTTCCTTCTTTGCCCCTGTCCACACCTCTCAATGGGAGCAATTAAAAGAGGAAAAGAGACCAAAACTGTCAAGGTCATGAAAAACAAGGAAAGGCAGAAACTGTGATAGACCAAAGATGCATAGGGAAATATGGTAACTAAATCCAATGTGGGATCAGAAGGAGAATATTAGTGGGGAAAACTGGTGATATCTGAATCAAGGCTGGAGTGTTTTGTTGCAATAGCCAAGTCTTAATGTGTTTTCCACCTCCACTGCTGCCCTAATCCAGTCTCATGCTGCTTTCAGAATCATCTTTCCAAAGCACAAATCTGACCATGTTTCTTTCAACTGCTTATAACCCTTCTATACATTCCCTTTAACCTCCAGGTAGAATCCAAACCCTCTTTGCTTCCCTGAATCTGCTCCAGCCTCACTGCACTCACGCTGTTCTCAGAAAGCATTACGCCCTGTCCATCCTCTGGACCTTTGCTTGACACATGCACTGTCTGTCAATAGCAACCTGCTGGTCTGCAGTTAGAATTAAGTAGGTATCCTTTTCAGAACTCAGTTTGGATGTCACGTCCTCCAGAAAGCCCTTCCTGATGCCCGTAACCCTGTCTGGGTAAAATCCCTTCCCCTCAGTACCCGTAACATCCTGTAATTAATTCCAATCACAGTGCTTCTGATACTGAATCATATTACATAATATATCATTTGCCCCTTTCCTGTCACCCAGCTGAATCCCCACTTCCCCGCAGTGTGTGCCCAAACCTGGCATTGAATGACACTGACCCTCATCGGAATGAGCTCAGTCCTCCTCCCTGCTTACTCCATTTCTCTGAGTGCCCAAGGAAAAAGTGGTTGGTGCTTGTCTGTCATCTACACTCTCTGCCACTTATTAATCTCTCTGTTTTCAAACAATGCCAGATAAAGCCTAGACTGGGTGCTTGCAATGAGCAACATGACCTAGCTTGAAGTTAATGCGTTGTTTTATTTTCATTGTATTTGCCGTTATTTACAGAATTCTGTTTATGGAAAACAATACAAGTTTTTCTTCTATATAGACTAGTCATCCTTTATAAAAATAAGTTAATATGGCCGGGCGTGGTGGCTCACACCTGTAATCTCAGCACTTTGGGAGGCCAAGGTGGGCGGATCACGAGGTCAGGAGATCGAGACCATCCCGGCTAACATGGTGAAACCCCGTCTCTACTAAAAATACAAAAAAAAATTAGCCAGGTGTGGTGGCAGGTGCCTGTAGTCCCAGCTACTCTGGAGGCTGAGGCAGGAGAATGGTGTGAACCCAGGAGGCAGAGCTTGCAGTGAGCTGAGGTGCGCCACTGCACTCCAGCCTGGGCAACAGAGTGAGACTCCGTCTCAAAAAAGAAAAAAATAAATAAGTTAATATGAGTAAAAGAAGTAAATCAATTTAGAAAATGTTTTGTAAAGGCTCTTTGGTGCATATCATGATAAACGCATGCATACATACACACACGTGTACATATATACATACAACTGTGAAGGCACCCCAAAACAGCAGAAATCCTGTCATTTGTACAACTAAGTCCTTGAATCATGAGACCCCTACCTCAACTACCGCTGTCTTTGCCACTAACTACCAATGTGTCTGGGAGAATGTTACCCTTCTGTTCCTCAGTTTACTCACCTGTAAAAAGAAGAGAATATAATTGGGCTATAAAATTATATTATTTCATCTCTCCAATACTATTTCTCATCCTGTTCATACAGTATAAAAATAGCACTGCTGAAAAACCCAGAGGTGAGGTTCTTTTATCAGAGGACAAATATCTGAGATGTGCAGAGGTTAAGTGACTTGCCCAAGGTTGCACTACAATCTAATGTCAAAATCAAGACCAAAATCCAGGTTCCCTTTAGTGACAGGCTTCCTGATCCCTCATCCTAACACCCTCCATTTCTGCATATTCCCTTCCTCAAATAAACTTCTGCCAAATGAGGTGCATTATATTTACAAAGAGGAAGAAAATGAACACACACACATACATATATATACACATGCACAATATAAAGGCATCTTAAAATAATGGAAACGTAAATAAGAAAAGGACAAAAGCAATATTGGATTTCAAAGTGTTAATACTGTTGGACAGGGAACTAGTATACCTGAAAGCTGAGAAAACATGTTACAGGGTTTTCCACAATGTTGCAATGCCCTCCTTGTTCTTTATTTAGATTAGATGTAAGGAGCCAGCAGCCACACAGCCCATATAAGTTTTGAGGGAACAATTAGAATAAAGAGGGTAACTAGATCATCTTTGGCTACGATACACTTTTTTTTTACAATGTTTAAGTAGAGACCAGATCCAATCACCACTTTACTCTCTGCGGATCATGAAAAAAAGGTAGCATCAACATGTTTCCAAAGGGAATAGTTGGCCCACATTTTAAAAATGAAATCTTTAAACACTTTTTAAAAGAGTTGTAGCAAGCGATTTACATATAGAATGTAGTAATTGCAATGATATCACATAATGTTTTTCTTATTTTAAAAAAATATAGTCTTACCCTTGTCTTTGGAAACATGCTGAACATTTTGATAACTGACCTGGATACAGGTAAATTCATTAGATTTACAGGTAAATCAAAGTGCACAGAATCGGGGAATTTTAGCTAACATCTCCAGTGAAATGTAACATGAATAGATACAATGCTCTTCACATATGTGTGTATGTGTATGCATATGCAAATGCATATGTATATTTGCAGCAGTTGAGAAAGATCTGTCCAAATAGAAGTTCAAGTCAGAAGACACAGAAGTTTCAATTAATTATATAGCTCAATGGAAGCCAAGGACAGATGTGGTTGCTGGGGAGAGGAAGAATCAAATTAAGTATTGTAACATCCCTCTGTACTCTTCACCCACCAGCCAATGTCAAAAGCCTGGTGCAGTTATGGGAATCACTCTTTCAGAGAAACAGAAACAAATCTGGCCAGAGGAGAGTGAGTGGTCAGTGGGAAAAGGGAGGGGATCTGCAACCTGAGTCAGATAGGGAATGGCCAATGGCATGGTTTCCAGGGCTGTGTGAGCCTTCTTCAAATATACGATGTGTAACTGTTCTGGAATGCGTGTGCCCCTGACTGTCTCCCAGGAATGTTGTTGAAAGGACTATGCATGGGAGATTAGACTGGATAGTCTCAACCACAACATCCCTCCCAGCTTGGGGCTTTTACAGCTTGTGGTAGGGGCAAAACCGCATCTATTCTGCATGGTAGTGGATTAGATAATTTTACTAATTAGACAATTAGAAGCCTCTCCTTCCTGGGAATACTCTCTAGAGTAGACAGCCTTTTGACAACCAACCACATCTCTAAGAGAAAATATGTGCCAATACGTAGATAACCTTGATGACTAGAAGATACAATCGTGGCTCAACTCACCACTCCCATCTCACCCTGCCATATAACTAACCATCTGGTCAGTCCAAGAAGCTAGAAATTAAGGGCAGATGGTCTGATAATAAAAGCTAAACTGATGGGCATCAGATGCAGGGAATTATGTCTGGTCTCCTTGTGGTTCACACAGGGAGCAAGGGTGAACCACCTGCATCAGGCTTGCTTGAGTTGCTTGATAAAATGCATGTTCCTGGGATATATCCCAGATCTACTGAATCAGAATTAGAGATAGAAACCAGGAAGTTCATGTTCAACAACCTTACCAGATAATAGGTATGCACACTATCTGAGGGTTCTTACCCTGCAGTGGTGCTTCCCATATTTCAGGGTGCATTAAAACCACCAGGAAAGCTTGCACAAGCCAGGGTTCTGGGATCCAGAGATTCTGATTCAGAGACCATAGGTGGGGCTGCAGATTTTCATTTCAATCTCACAGGTGATGCTGATGCTGCTGGTTAGTGGACCATATTTTCAGTTCGCTATCTTAGAGAATTCCTGATTTCGTTATCAAAGAACTCAGATACTGTGGTAGGTCACTTCTGAAATGATCCCCAGTGATTCCTCACCATTTGGTATTCAAGCTGTTGATAAACACCCCCCTCTTGTGGGAGCTGGACCTAGTGACTCACTTATTATGAATTGAATAGGCAAGACTAAGGAGATGTCACTTCTGTGATTAGGATATGGAAAGACAGTGACTTCCTTCTCTCCTGCTCACTCTGGTTCTTGCTCTTCTTGTTTGCTCCCTCTAGTGAAGCATGGTGCCATGTTGTGACTGCCCCGCAGAGAGGCCCACGTGGCAAGTGGCTGCAGGAAGCCTCTGGCCAACAGCTAGCAAAAAAAACTGACTCCTAACAACAACTCTGTGGGTGAGCTTGGAAGCCCATCCTTCTCTAGTTAAAGTTGAGATAACTGCAGCCCTGGCTGATTGTAGCCTGTGAACCACCCTAAGCCAGAGGGCTCAGCTAAGTCATACTTGGATTCCTGCCCTGCAGAAACCATGAGATTATAAGCATTTCAGGCCACTCAGTGTGCTATGCAGTGATAGGTCATTAATAGAGATGCTTTGCAAAGCAGCTACCCTGAAATCAACAAGATGCCTTGTAGTTGGGTGTGGTGGCACATGCCTGTAGTTCCAGCTACTCAGGAGGTTGACACTGGAGCATCACTTGAGCCCCAGAGTCTGAGGTTGTAGTGAGCCCTGACTGTACCACTGAACTCCAACCTGGGCAACAGAGGAGACACTGTCTCAAAAAAAAAAAAAAAAAAAAAAGACATGTCTTGGTATTCTCACCCATCCTTCAAGTCCTCCATCTCATCTGTCCCCATTGTGGATGAGAAAAAATGTGTGTGTAAATGTAACTGGACAATATTTAATCATATATACTATTTATATGTAATTTATGCCATAATTTTCTTAACACTCAATTTCCAAGCCTTGGCTCTTAGAAAGCTTCCCTGGAGCTTGTTATGTGGGAGCACAGCCTTATGGCAGGAGGAAGATAGTGAATCCAAGTCAGGTTTCGTGCTATCCATCTGGCCATTCTGAGGCTGTGTCTTTTGAGCTAAGAGCCTGGTGAATTCTCTCCTGCCCGTCCCTGTGAGCATGAGGAGTGATACACACTCTGGTTCTGAAGAAAGAAATGGAAAAAACTACAGGTTCCTCTGCTGGCAAGCGGAAGGGGTCTTTCCCTGAGAAAATTGGTGAAGAGCACAAATTCCAATCGGCTTGGCTTTGCACCAGTGCAGTGACTGATTTCCTCACTGGGGGAGGAAGGAAGGTTCCTGGAGGGCAAGATTCCTCATCTTCTCCAGAATTATGTATGGAGAAAGTGCTTTTCAGAGGCTGTTTGTGTGGAAGGCAACAGTCAACTGGTAAAGACTCCAGATGCAAAGCTTGGAACCAGGAATTCTCATCGCTGCACCAGCAAATCTTTCTGTGACCTGCAATGGGCCTTCCAGACTTCATTCTTCTCATTGTAAAATGAGGGGGCTGGGCCAGGTAATGACTCGGACCCTCCCAATGCGTATTTAAGAGCCTAGGGCAGTGGGGTCAGAGTCTGGCCATGCCAAATGTCCAGAGACAGGACAGCTTTTCTCAGAGGGCCAGGCCACCGCCACTCAGCCACCGTGCCCTCTCTGAGGAGCACCCAGAGGGGCTGCTGTGCCACAGGGGGCTCTGGCAGATGTTGTCCAGCCTGCTCCTAATGGTGTCCTGAAGCTCGTCGTCACCCAGCAGGACCGCTGCTGCCAGGGCCAGCAGGAAGTACTCAGTGGCATCATGGGCATCCTAACCCCATGATGTGGGGCAAAGACAAGACAGCATTAGCAAACACTTCCAGGACAGGCTAGGAGGCTGTGCTGGCCCCTCTAGCTTTTTTTTTTTTTTTTTGCCCAACATCCCATCCCCATCTCCTGAGTCCTTAGGGGAGCTCCTCTCTCCCTCCACTGTGGTCCTTGGAGCACTGCTAATCACAGTGCCCTGCACTCCAGGCACAGAGGTGGTCCCTTGCTGAGGCTCAGCCAATCACGAAACATCATTGCCCTGGGCACGGTGCTTCAGGGATGTGTACATGACCCAAACTTGGCCTATATCTGCCACTCCCTGGGACTTTCCACTGTGTCTCAATAAGGAAAAAGGTCCCTCTGAAGTGGCAGGTTCAGAGGTGGACTTAAACTGCCAGTAGCTAGAAGGGGAAAAGGCCAAAAAAGGAAGCAAAGTAGAAACATACAGAGTCAAGAAATACAATGAGAGGTGGGGAAATCCCTGATGACAATTGAGAAACAGGATCCAGAGCTATCTGCAGTTAAATTTGTAGCTCAGCTTTCACATTCTTTGAGCCAGTAAGTTGCCTTTTTTGCTTAAGGAAGTTTGAATTGAGTTTTTCCCTTTACAATCTATAGAGTTCTTGGTTGACATGATCAGATCACACACTTTGTCCCTGAACCACTTCGTGGGAGCTGTGGGGCAGAGGCAAGATGGCTCTTCACCATCTTGAGGGTCCTTCACTAGCCCCTGGACCTCCCTACTTGGTAAAGATGAGAAACAGATGCTTCTTTGGGTGAGACTCAAAAGGCTGCCTGGTTTCCATTAACCCTCATAAATCAGTAATTAATTCAGGCCAGAAGCAAAGCCTGGCAAATAAGAAACGGACAGCAGAGCTGCCCTGAGGGTTCCCTGGGGGCCAAACACAGGACTGACTCAGAAACCACTATATTAAGAGATTAAGGGTCGTGCTTCAGGGGACAGGGACCTCTGGTAAAAGGAAGCCAAATCTAGGGACATAGTTTGAGGGTCAGGGTTGTAACAGAGACTTGCAACCAACACAACTCTAGAAGACACCAAAAATATAAGAAGTTCTGGGATGGGCATGATGGCCTACTACAACTGTAATCCCACCATTTTGGGAGGCCGAGGCTGGCGGATTGCTTGAGTCCAGCAGTTTGAGACCGGCCTAGGCAACATGACGAAACCCCATCTCTACAAAACATACAAAAATTAGCCAGGTGTGGTTGCATGCACCTGTGGTCCCAGCTTCTAAGGAGGCTGAAGTAGAAGGATTGCTTGAGCCCCAGATGCAGAGGCTGTAGTGAGCCAAGACTGAGCCATGCTACTCCAGCCTGGGCTACACAGCAAGACCCTGTCTCAAAAAAATAAAGCAAGCAAAAAAAGAAGTTCTAGATTCAGCAAGCAAGAGAAGGAGGGCTAAAGCCCTCTTAAGATCTAAGTATACTTAGTTTAAAGGCCCCATACCTCATTATCTCAAACATGTTAATATGCACCCACATTTCTCATAAAATGTTCTTTTATATTACTTTATAAGAAATGAGTTGCAGTTGACTAGTTGGTCTGTAACATTTTATGGACATGCTCTTAAGTATTCATTTTAATCTTCATTTTAGACCTTAGAGTTGTTTTGGCGTCTTGTATATTTCCATAGGCCCTTGAGAGACTCACAGGCAATGTGCCTAGAGTATCTGACAGATAAAGCAGCCACAGACATGGTGGCAAGGCAAGGAGAAAGAGGAACCATGGTCTATTCCTCAGCGAAGATGGGAGCACCTTTGAGGTCTTCAGCTGGGCTAACTGGAAAGAGCCTCCATGTCCCCTGTAGAGCCACTCCTCACCCAATGAAACAAGACTCCTCATCTTGGCACTCTGGTTTTCTCAGCTCCACCCCAAAGGCTCCTCATTGTCTTTGGGTCAGGAAGGAGAATGGTTGGGTAGTGGCTCTCAGGAAATCTTGGAAGTCTGGCTCTTACCTTCAGCTGGCAGAAGGTGAGTCGGCCCAGGCGATAATACACCTTGGCATAGTACAGGGCCTCCTTGGGACTCTGCAGCCAGGGTGGACAGAGGGACAGGGTCTTCAGGTAGCAGTCCTCAGCCATCTCATACATGTGCAGGGAGTAGTACACTGTAGCCAGGCGGTGAAAGGCCACCAGCTCTTGCCTCCGATCTCCTAAGAATTGGAAGACTGAGAGAGATACCCTGCAGCCAACACTTTGCATCATTTGTTCACTCATTCATTCCATAAAACTTTTTGAAGGTCTACTAGATGTCAGGGACTGTGCTGGAGCATAGGGAATAAGACAGAAGAGGTGCCTGTACTCATAAAGCTTATTGTCTCACATGACAGACATTCCTTAAATAATCCCACAAACAAATGTAACATTACACGTGTCATAAATGCTACAAAAGAAAATGCAGGGCTCTATGAGAGTGACTTAGTAGAGGATGGGTGCCGGTCAAGGTTTCCTGGGGTGATTCCCGGAAGAAAATTATCTCCTTATTGCAGATGCTACTGTAATGCAGGATTCTGGGAAAGAATTCTTCTTAAACCCTTTTACTGGGACATGGTGACAAGTCTAGCTTGATGGCGTAGCTAAGAATTGCAATGAATAGCTGTGTGTAATAAATGTCTTCCTCACACACAAGTCTCTCTCTTCAGAGAGCTCTCTTGGGTACCACCATGCAGCAGTCTCTGCTTGGCCCCATTACCCACTGTCAGTCTCAGATAAGCTATAAACACCTGTTCACCCTTAAACCGTGCTTTAGAATGTTGGTTTCTAATGGGTCTATTACTTGTTGTTTGGTGGATTTGTTTTAATACAGAACGAACTTTTACAGGAAACAAAGGCTTACAATCATGTCTTTGGAATATTTGCAAGGTGACTGTTGGATACCATCTAAAAACATCACTTTAAAGCTTCAAAGAGCCAAAAGCCAAAATTAAAAGAGAAAATCTTAGAGAGAGAAAATTCTCTGATATGGAAAAGTCAACCACGGGGGAAGTACCTATAGAAAGGATGCATGCAGCCTCCCTTCAGCTCCCGACCAGTGAGAGATAAAAAGTGCTCAGAGGAGCTGCCTGGGGCCTCCAAGGCCTTTCCTGAGATTAGCACACAGTCACTCAGATGAGACCTTATGCAATAAGGAAAAAGGTAGGGAAAAGACAGAAGGAGCTCTCAAGAGTGCAATTAGACACAATAAAGTCCAGTATCATCCACATCCGATGCCCTTGAAAATGCCCAGAAGTCCCTCCTGGAATCATCACAGAATATTCCATTTACCCTTACATCTAATCAAGGCTTCTCTAATCAAACCTGCTTTTCTTCAAACACCAACATTCAAGATGAGGGGTTTTTTAATCTTTTTATTCTGCCATTTATCTGTTCTGATGAATTTTTTTTTTTTTTTTTTTTTTTTTTGAGACAGAGTCTTGCTCTGTTGCCCAGACCGGCATGCAGAGGCGCAATCTTGGCTCACTGCAAGCTCCACCTCCCAGATTCACGCCATTCTCCTGCTTCAGCCTCCGGAGTAGCTGGGACTACAGGCATGCGCCACCACGCTCGGCTAATTGTTTGTATTTTTAGTAGAGACGGGGTTTCACCATGTTAGCCAGGATGGTCTCCATCTGCTGACCTCATGATCCGCCCACCTCGGCCTCCCAAAGTGCTGAGATTACAGGCGTGAGCCACCGCACCCGGCCTCTGACAACTTTTATTGTTTTCCACTAGCTTTTGACATAAACACAAGATATTCAGCTATGTTCTGAGTTAGGGTAATGGGAACCTGACCTTCATTTACATTTTAGCTTCATGGAAAAATGCACTTTTGACTAAAAATCAACTAATTTAAAATTTAGGGCGCAGTCCTTTTGCAATGGGAACATAGCCTACACAGAGAATAAAATACCATTTACTTTACACTTGGGGAACAGCAGCAACTGTAATATAATAATTAGTGTGGCACAGGCAACACTTACCAAGGACTTACCATGTACCCAGCATTGTGCTGTGGCCGTTACATGGATAATCACTGGTCTTCATAACAACGACTATGAGGCGGGCACTATTTTTAATCCTGATTTGGTGATGACAAGCTTGAGGCTTACAGAAGTTAGGCAGCTTGCTTAACTAAGGTATCCCTGACAGTTGGCCCTGGGATTTGAACCCACACAGTCTGACTCCAAAGCCTGTGCTGTTATTGCTTTGCTGTCTATCCTTGACCAGTCACCTCTCCCATTCAACACACCCGACAGTGAAGACCACCAACCTGTGACTGTGCTGAGCCTGGCGGCCAGGGTGGCAAATTCCAAAGCCTTCTCATAGCCTTCGAGGCTGATCTGCAGCTCTGTCAGCTTGTTGAAAATCCGGAGCTCAGTTCTCACCGCCTTCAACCTCCTTGCTAAAGGAACAGCTCCAGCCTAAGAACAGAGGCCCAAGGAACCTTAGTCTAGCTAGGAATCATCAGTGCATACCATAGCTAGGAGGCTTATCTTCTACAGGCAGGGGTTGGGGGATGGCAGTGGACTAAAACAAACGGGGGTCAGCCATGTTTCCTTGTGTGCCTTTACTCAACTCTCTCCTGGACCTTGCTCACGATGTTTTGCCCAGATCTTAAAGAAGTAGAGGGCATTGGGCCTCCTAAAATTGGGGAAACCTGGAGCAGAAAAGGGAAGTGGCTTTTCCCAAGGTCACGTGGAAAGTCGTTCCCTTCTCAGCTGTGTGCTCTCAGCTGTGCATCCCTGTGGATAGCATCCATGGCGCTATCTATGAAGCACACATGAGTACACACAGTGTGGGAATATCTCAAAAAGTGGTCATTTCTATGTTTTTATTATGATAGAATTTCAGGCAAATCCCTTCATCTTTCTGAACCTTAGTTTTCTCATCTACAAAATGCATATGAAAATAAGCCCCTCAATAGTCAGAGATGCGTTCCCTGTTCTTCTCCACCCAGCTCAGTGCCTGGCACAGACTGGGTGTTTGCTAACGTTTGATGACTGAATAAACAACTGAACAAATAAATAAATGAATATCTGAATGAATAAAATTTTAGGATCAAATTAGATAATGAGAATTCCTAAACTTCAGTCAGTGATGAAAAACAATCACAATCTTTGACATATCCGCTTAATATCTGGACATTCATTTAATTTGTGTTATTCTTAACATCAACTCTTTTTCTTGCCTCATGCGTTGCAATACTATCTGAAATCATAGGTTTAATGAGCTCACATTATGTTTTTAATTTAAAAAGATATATATATATATTTTTTGAGATGGAGTTTCGCCCCTGTTGCCCAGGCTGGAGTGCAATGGTGCTATCTCAGCTCACTGCAACCTCCGCCTCCCAGGTTCAAGTGATTCTCCTGCCTCAGCCTCTCAAGTAGCTGGGATTACAGGCAGGTGCCACCATGCCCAGCTAATTTTTGTATTTTTAGTAGAGACAGGGTTTCACTATGTTGGTCAGGCTGGTCTCGAACTCCTGACCTCAGGTGATCCGCCCACCTCGGCCTCCCAAAGTGCTGGGATTACAGGCGTGAGCCACTGCGCCCGGCCTAAAATATATATTTTAATACATGCTTATTAAAAATATGATCAAACAAAAGCACTCATCTACATAACCCTTTAAATAATCTCCCACCGCACTCCCAGTAGTAAGTGGGAAACACTGGTAAACTCGAAAGTGTGCTGCAAACTGTAAAGTACCATGCACCCAAGAGTTCGAGATGGTCTTGAACTCCTGGACTCAATTATTTTGATGTATTATCCCAGGAAGGATAACTTATCAAGCCTGAGAATGACTAAGTTTATCAGAACCTTCCCTGAGCTCCCGCTAGATTGAAGAGAGGGTGAGTAGGTGGGCACTGGACAAGAAAGAGAAAAATGAAATACAAGCAAGAGAGGAGAAGAGGGACCCAGGTCGAAGTCCAGCCTGACCCTGCCCATGCCTGTGCCAGGACTTGTCTCAGCAAACTGCACAGCTTGGACTTACTCTGTAGTACTCTACTGCATGATGCCTGTGGCGGGTCCCATTGAAGAACACATCACCTGCTTCTTCATAAAGTTTGAGAGCCAGCAAAGGCTCCTCTGACTTCAGGGCTGTCTGGATGGCTGCCTAGTGGGGACAGAGACAGCTGTTAAAGGCAGAGAGGAGAGCTTCCAGACCTCCACAGGACTGGCAGAGCTAAGATGCAGACCACCTAAATCAATTAATCCTCTGCTAAAGTCCCCCAAATCCTAAATTGGTCTTCACACTCATAAGGCTGGTAAGAGGACTTTAGAGATTCTCCAGTCTGGCATTTCCCCATCCTGGTATGAGAGATTGCTTTTGGTGGTGCTAGATTATTTTTAATGGTATATAGAAAAACATTTTGTTTTACTAGTTAAGTATTTATTTTAATGTGTTTTAGAAAAAAAGAAAAACTAATAGTACATCCAACCTGCAACTTTAGATAGTATTGTGTAGAATAAGGCTAAGTGTAAAAAAAGCTACACTGATTTGATGTTGAGTCAAAGAAGAAGAAGTAAACAATGGTATAGATGGTACATGTGTATAGCAAAACCATAAATTTAATATGTAAATAACTGAAATGGAAAAATAATGATCCAGTTCAACACCTTACACTTTCCAGATGGAGATAGTGTGGCTCTGAAAGAAAACAGAACCTCCCCAATTTCACGCCAATAGTCACTGGCAAACAAATGTTGGTGTCTTCCATCCCAATACACTAGCCTCCAGAGCTTCTTTATCTCTAGCAAGCTATTTTGGATTGCATCTACACCAAATGTGCTAAGGAAGTTGAAGAGTAAAGAATATACTGCTGCATCTGCAGCAGTTACAGGATCTCAAATAGCTTCAGGTCCAGAATGATTCAATTCTATGGAAATGACCCTGCACAACATCAGTTAGGTGGCAGCCTGGGATTGGGTGAGGCCTGGGACCAGTTCTGGCCAGTGAACATTTCATCGCTGGGGCAAGATGCTGCAGTTGCTGTGTTATTGCATGGGCAGCTACAGAGAGAGAGGGGGCCAGTGAGATGGAATCCTGGAGTCAGGACCACCAAAACAATGCACAATCGAAACAGTGCCCTCTGGGCTTCAGTCTCCCACAACATGAAAGGAGAAGACTGAATTGTCTGCGCTCCGGAAATGCTTTCAGCCCTTAAATCGCAAGGCAGATGGCATAAAGGCTGAGAGTGAAGGCTCTACGTCACACTGTGTGCAGTTCTCAGCTCCACCACTTACCAGCTGTATCACCTTGGGCAAATTACTCAGCCTCTCTGGGCTTCATCTGTAAAATGGAAATTATAATGGAAACTCCTATTGCATTTATAATGAGGGTTAAACTACATCATGCAAGTGAGGTGTTTAGCAAAGTCTCCCGTGCATAGGAAGCATGCAATCAGTGTTATGCAGCCATTATTAAGTCTCAGTAGAAGTGAATTTGTGCAAGTTTATGTGCTAGTATAAGGAGAAGTAAAAAGAGAGAAAACAAAACATGGGAAAGAAACATAAATTGGTACATTTTTGTAGAATTAAACATCTTACATATCATCACAGTACAATATTGTACAGATAGTAATAAAACACTAAAATATCATGTATTAAACATTTACTAAGTTCTGAGCACTTAATAAATGCTTACTATGCATTTACTACTATGCAAGTGAGATATATAAATTTTTGTTTTACTAATCCTTATGCTAAAAGACAGCATTCAGTTCCCCCATAAAGAAACTGAATCCCAGAGATGTCATGTGGCAAGCCCAAAGTCACGCAGTCAGTCCATATGTAATGGCCCTGGGATTTGACTCTAGGCTTTTCTCTCTTCAAAGCCTAGGCTTTTAACCACTACACTGTACCACATCTCTGATATTAAAAGTATGCAAACCAACAAAAAAATAAGAGAATAATATTGTTAATACCCCACCTACACACCAACCTTGCCTCAAACCGCAGCAAAACCCTAAAGTCAAGGTGTATGTTGAGCTTTGGAAAGACGGGTATACTTAATGGGACAAGTGACGTTACAGGTGATATGTCAGTCTCCCCTCACATCCTCCCAGGGTGCACATGTATATATGGGTCTCAGCGACTGGCCCTTTGCTACCTGTACTCAGCTTGCCGGACCACCCTGGTTTCCACCACGTGTTCAGGGAGCAGCCCAGTGTTGACGCTCTCTCCACGGGCTGAGGGTGAACATCATTCCTCTCTGGTTCCAGCTGGTCAATTTGGAGGGTACAGCTGCCTCCCCATATGACCCAAGTCAACAACTCCCAGAGAGCTCTGCAGGAGGCCTACCTGCAGGTACAGCTCCACCAGCTCGTCTTCCTGCATGAGGTAGTGGAGTCGCCCCGCCCCAAGCCAGGCCTCGGCAGCCTTGTCTCTCTCCCCCAGGTCAATGAAGATACGCAGGCTCTCCTTGATGCATGTGAGTGACCTCCTGAGAGACCTGGGGACAGACATGAACTTGTGAGGTGCTAGGGCTCAAAGAGCCCTCAGGGTCCACTCAGCACAGAATGAAACAGAAGCTCCGAGCGGGAACAGCCACGTCCCACATCACACAGGGAGGTGGGCCTGACTGAATCCCAGCTCTACCCCAATCAGCTGTGTGACTTTGAGAACGTACAGGATCCTTCCTGCTTTGGTTTGCTTACCTGTAAAACAGGCCTGTAATTGTGCCCACCTGAGCAGATTGTTGTGAGGATTAAATGAGATAAAACTAGAGTGCTTTTATGTCCTTGGCACCTGATGAATGTTTAAAGATCACTTATAATTATTATTATTACTGATGCATGGTCCATCAACCCTTTGACTGCTCTATAACCTTTTTTGGTGTTATGTTATTGCAATGGTTTGTCTCTGTCCCCACCCAAATCTCACCTTGAATTGTAGCTCCCATAATCCCCACATGTTGTGGGAGGGACCCGGTGGGAGGTAATTGAATCATGGGGCCATTACCCGCATGCTGCTATTCTCATGATAGTGAGTCTCACGAGATCTGAAGGTTGTATAGAAGGCAGTTCTTTTGCCATTTAAGATGTGCCTTTGCTCTGCCTTTGCCTTCAGTCATGATTGTGAGGCCTCCCTAGCCATATGGAACTGTGAGTCCATTAAACATCCTTTCCTTTATAGATTACCCAGTCTCAAGTATGTCTTTATTAGCAGTATGAGAATGACCTATTACAGTTACTAACACAAAGTAGACACCAAACGCATACCTATTGAGTGAATGCATGAGTGAGTGACAACAGTGGTAACTTTAAGTCATCAGAAAGATTTTGATGTTTTGTTTATAAAGAAAATCAAAGCAGGGTGAAAGTTTTAACAGGTTGCTGCTTAACGGGTGCCCTTTAATTATCTGGAAAATTGTATTTTGTAGAAAACTCTCCCTCCACGACAATGGAGGGACCAATGAAGAAATGAGACATAGGTAATATATTTTCTCACAGACGATTCAGTGCTCAAAAACAAGGAAAGAACACTGTGCATCATCTAGGTAGTAGTTCTCAGTCCCAGCAACAACTAGAGTCACCTGGAAGCATTTTAAACTTGTACACTGCCACACTCTTTCCCAGTGTGTTGCAACGTTGTGATAGCCTGAGCACCGGGCTCTCAGAATATGGCTCAGGCACAAGCACTGTGTCTAAGTTCTCCATGTAATTCTGTCGTGCAGTTTGGCTTGAGACTTGCCAATCTAGTCCAATATTCTTATTTTATAGAGGAAACAAGCCCAGAAATGGGAAATAACTTACATATGTTTGCACAGCACATTAGGGGAAGATCCAAGGCCAGAACTCCCTTCTGAGTAGCAGCCTAGGACTCATCCCATAACACTCATATTTCCTAAAACATGATTTGTGGCCCACCTGCATCAGCATTTCCTAGGGACCTTATTCAAAGCACAGAACCCCCACCCCAGAACTACCTCAGGCTGACTAAAAAAGATTCATTACAGTTGCAATCCAGGAACCTGAATTCCTGAGACACACCCAGGTTACACTCCTGCATAGCGAAGTTTGAGAACCACTGCAGCAAACCACGCAACTCTTCCCAGAAACACTGATCATCATCAACCACATCTGTGGACACTTAAGTAGAAAGTCCTCAACAAACGTGGTTACCACTTGATCACAGACCTCTCAGCTGCCAGGCCCCTTTGTGCACCATGAGGGAAACAAGCATTGCTCTCAACTCCTAAGGCCCAGATCCTTATTGGCAATGAGGCAGCTGTTGGCCTTCTGGAGAGAGTGCCAGGCACTTGGCCTTTGTAAGAAACAGAAAGAAAAAACTCAAGCTTTCTCTTCTGCCCTGCTCTTAACATGAGATTTATTGACATCCCAGATGGGCCCTGGCTACCCTTTCACAGGTTTTAAAATGTGAAACTTCCTCTGAGAATGCAATGGGCTGAAAAACTCCACACCATGCTGCAGTGATCACCAACCTCCTCGGCTCAGCTACAGTAACCACAGGCATCTTTCACTATAGGAAGCCCTGCCTTTCTCTCCCCACTTTGTACCCTGCAAACTCAAGCCGGGTTCAGATTCAGCAGGCCTGACCTCCACAGCTCTCCTCACTCTCACTGGAGCAGTTGATGAGGACAAGACCCATAAATCTCATCCTCATCCTATTTCCTGCTCTGTTTTTTTACATTACCATTTACTGTTCTGGGATGCCCTTGGGCTACTATAGTTGTTTTCTCCAGACCTTCAGGGAACAAGATTTAGGTTATTACAGACAGGCCAACTGACAGAGCCAGCATTTGCTTCTTGTACTTTCTCCCTCTGAGTTCATTATGACTGTGGAAGAGAGGAGATCTCTATTTCTTTCCAAGGAACACCCCATCAGGGGAAGGCGAGACTTACGGAGACCTGGTGGCTCACACAGCACCATTGAGACTCCTTGCAAATGGAAGATTTTCCAAAGGCACTGCCTCTCACCAAGACTTGCCCATGATCTATGATCTCCAGTAAGAAACAAGTGCTTTCGTGGTCTAAAACTGGGCAGTAGTCCAGCTTCCTTGGTTCCTTCCTATCACCACTGACCCCCATTACTTTACATCTGCCAGTGGCCAAGCAGTGTCATCTACCAGTTGAGCACCAGATGGCCCAGCATGCCAATTCCTCCAGCCACCACCCGCAGACTCTAGGTTTGGTTTGGCTTCCAAAGCCAAAGAAGCAAGGAGCACTGCTGGTGGGCCAGCACTGCGTCAGCCTTGTGTACTTCTGGGTCTCCTGTGCCTGTGTTCCAGCATGTTATCTCCTCTCCTTTCCAGTCTTGACTCATCTCTTTCTCTCATTTTTCCTGTCCTCAAGTTCAGTCTCTGGGGCTGTCTTTGTTTCTTCTTCCCTGCCTGAACATCAGCCACCAGTCCATGGCCAAGTGACCCCAATACACCTGCATTTCCAGACTTCCTCTTACCACCCCCTGCTGGGGCTTCCCGGATCCCTGCCCTGCCTGGATGAGTCTGTCTGATCTCTGTCCAAAGCCCAACCTCTGCTAATTGATCTTGTCCTATTTTTATGATAAAGATGGCCAAAAACTGAGGACTGACTCTGTGAGGCGTTGGATATATACTTTCAGTAGGCATTTTCTCATTGAATCCTCACAGAAACCCCAAGCCATTAGAATTCTTAGTCAATTTTGCAAATAAAGAAATCCAGTAGGATGTTGTTGTTTGGATTTGTCTTTTGAAACGTATCTAAGTTTTCCCGCACGTTTCCAAAGCCTTATTTTGATGTCTCAACTGCTTTGTCTTCTAATAGTAACAATGCAGTATTATTACCGGACATCTATTGAGCACTTAGTGTATACTAGGTACTTTACATGCAAAATCTCATGTAATCATCACAACAGCCCCAAGAGATCAGTACTATTATTATATTCATTTTACTAATAGAAAAAAAATAAAAGACTTGGTAAGGGTAACTATCTTGGACCAAGTAATAAACCCTGTTTAAACCAGGATCTAACTCTCAGAGTCTGACCCAGACCCTTACATTTACACCCTCCAGCAGTGCCTAATTCCTGGCTCAGATATCAGCACTTGGGAAGACTTTTGTTTCATTTACCACTTTAAAAATCCTGATGTTTTAAAAGACATAAGCTATTTTAAACCTTGAACAAAGTCTCCTCATGTGTGAAACTGGGGTGGTAGTGTACATTATAGCCTTGTGATCAGATGAGGACATTTCAGGAAAAGCAATTCTTTCCTTATTTACAACAAAAATGAGGAAAGAATTGCTTCTGTGTTAGGGATTAACATATTAATTATATTTTTTAAAACATAGCACTTTTTTCAGTTCCAGAAAAATAAGAAGCATAAATATAAGAATAGAAGCCAGGAGCAATGGCTGCTAGGCTACTGTGGTATTCACATGCACAGAATTAATCATTATTTTGAGAGGACCTATTATACACAAGGCATCCCTTCTTTCTAAAAATAATAATATGCACATCCTTTGTGGCACTTACCACAATTTATATGACACCTTTAGTGGCTATTTATACGTTTATTTTCTGTACTATTCTGTTATTGTGAGCTCAGGAACTATTATCACCCTTGTTCAGTTTTTAGCACAGTGCCTGGGCGATAGTAAATGCTCAGTAAATATTTGTTGAATTGATTTAATAGATTTCATAGAGCCACAGAGTTCTCATGGACCCCATCTGGCTCAGTTCTATGGCCAGTCTGTGTTGTATCACCTCAAGACAGAAGACAAGACTCCCTAAGATCCCTCCCATTGAGAGATTGCAAGCCTTTATCAAACTAAATTCTGTAGTTGTCCCCTGGAAGGCAGAGAAGGCATGATCCTGCAGATATTACACAAAGGGAGAGAAAAGTGTCCCAGAGTAAAAACCTGAAGGCTGGGACAAAGTTTTCAATATCTGCCTGTGCCCCCCCACCAACCACCCCCCTCCCCAACACACACACACTATAACCCACTTCTAAACCCTAGAGAAAATCTTTCAAACAAGAGAGATTAAAATCAGTAAAAAGGCAGCATGAGATCGTAAAATTGAGAAGTCAAGGATCTGAGCTAGTACCAATGAAACCAAGTGGTGAAATTGTCTGGACCCTCTGTGGCAGGCAGGGGACAGACTGATGAAAAACGAGGTCCCGCCATACAATTCTACAAGGTTGCACTCTATAGCCTTCCATACCTATTTCTTTTGTCTAAGGCAAAAATTATTGGCTGGGTGGACAGAATACATAGAGTGCTTAAGACTATGCATTTTAGATCAGGAGTTGTTAAACTATGGTCCATGAGCCAAATACAGCTTTCAATCTGCTTTTGTAAATAAAGTTTTATTGGAACACAGCCACATTTATTCATTTATGTATTATCTATTTTCATACTACAACTGCAGAGTGGAGTACTTGTGGCAGAGATCATATGGCCCACAAGGCCTAAAACGCTATATGATTCTTTATTTAAAAAGCTTGCTAACCCTGCTCTATATTCACACTGTTTGGATATCAATCCCTGCTGGGAAGTCTCATGCAAGTTGTTTGGCTTCTTTAGTTCTCAATTTCCACAATTCTGTCTACTTCACAAGGTGGTCCTGAGATTTACATATGACTTAGTAAACAATGCATGCGCACTGAAGGCTATTATGGCCATCATTTTCACTACGGATGTTCACTGTACAGATCTGGATGCCCAATGTAACCCCCCGCCCCCATGCCCACCAACCTCAATATCTCCTTCTAGGGAAGAAGTTGAGTCTTCATTGCACCTATATTAGTCCATTTTCCCACTGCTGATAAAAACATACCCAAGACTGGGTAAATTATAAAGAAAAAGAAGTTTAATGGACTCTCAGTTCCATGTGGCTGGGAAGGCCTCACAATCACAGTAGAAGGTGAAAGGCACTTCTCACATGGCAGAAGGCAAGAGAGAGAATGAGAGCCAAGCAAAAGGGGTTTCCTGTTATAAAATCATCAGATCTCATGAGACTTATTCACTACCACGAGAAGAGTATGGGGGAAACCATGCCATGACTCAATTACCTCCCACCAGGCCCCTCCCACAACACATGGGAATTATGTGAGCAACAATTCGAGATAAGATTTGGGTGGGGACACAGCCAAACCATGTCACTACCCATAGCCAACTGATCACCAAAACCTATCTGTTAAATCTACAAAATGTCTTTCAAATGTGTCCTGACCTCTCCATGCCTACTGCTATTCCCTCCACCTAAAACCTACCCTTCTCCACTTTTCAAAATATTACTTATCCTTCAAGGGCCTCCTCAAATGCTACTGCCTTGATAAAGTCTTCCCTGACAGATCACCCCCATCCTTTGCTTGAAAGCATTGTCTTCTTTCCCTCCAAACCTGCCCCTACAGAAGCCTGCCGCTTCTTCCAGTGAACACTTCCTGCCTTTGCTTGCTGTGGCTTTGAGCTTTGTGAGAATGCAAATCCCTAGAGGGGAATTTAGTTGAAGAAATCTGTCCATTACATCAAGACCCACTTAATAAATTCCTCCTAAGCAATCTGTGCCAGGAAAAAAATTGCTCCAACAGATACATGTGTTTATGTTCTTTTGTCAGACAGTGAGAACCTCATACAGCTTTCCCCTTTTTACTCAGCTACCAGGAAGCTTAGTGCTAATTTACAGTAACCACCCCCAGGTACATAGAAACACCCGTTTATCTGCATCTGTAGTTGGTCTTTGTTCTTTTATATTTTTTTAAGTGTTCTGTAGGAAAAGGTGATTTACACATGCTAAATAAATACAGCATCACAGCATGTTTTCTTCGTTGAACTGGCCATTCTGCAAAGGGACAATGACCTTATGTGTACAGGGGTTTCCTCTAACACCTAAAGTATTTCCCAATCTTCCATTCAGTATCACTCATATTAGTGGTAAAGGAAAAGTAGATATTTATTTCCTCCCAATTGTACAAATAGTAATCTTGGAGTTTAAAACTATAAACTATTCAAATTAAAAATCATAATCTAGATCAATTTACAGAACAATGGAGTAAAAATTTCCAAAAATTTACTCCTCTATAAAAGCAATGAGAACAGGCAATAATTATCTAAATAAAATTTTTCAGAACTCTGGATATTAAGCAAAGGTTTGCAAGGAGTGTTTATTCAGGAAAACGGCTGAATCTTGTTATGAAAGTGAGCTTCATTGCTTTTCAACTTGCCTGAGAGACATCTTGCTTGTCTCTAGCTCTGTGGTACACTTAAAAACCAACAGCCTCACAATAATGGTAGCTGGAAAAACCAGCAACCTAGCAACCACTGAAGGAGACAATGAGCTTGAAATCCCCCAAAGTTCCATCCCCAGGGAACTGTTACTGTTTGATCTGTTTGGAAGTTCCCTGGAAGCCTCTGCTCACAGGGCTTGTTTTCATTTAACCTCACTCAGAGCTCACTCAGTGAAGAACAGCGTTTTCCCTGAGGCATATGTCAAAAATAATCATCAGCAATTGTTTAATATGGTCACTGCCTTAGGTGGTGAAAACATTCAGAGCAAACAAGAAAAGGTCAAAAAAAACCAACACACACACAAGAGGAAAAGTTGGGAAATGAGAGGTCCATAAAAAGTTTTAAAAGTTCTAACATATTCCTGGGAATCTAGAAGACCACATGCATGTGCAGAGCTGTGGGCATGATCAGGAAACGGCTAAGATTTTTATTTTTTTAAAAAAAGCTAATTATTATCCCAGAGTAACCATTAAGAAAATAACTGAAAGAAATACAGGATAAGAAATAACACAGAAATTAAAATAATATACAAGAAAAAATCTATTTAACACAAAAGAATGCAGTAATGGAGAAATAGAAAAACAAAAAGATATAAGCTATTAATATAGAGAAAAAATAGCAAAATTGCAGACATAAATCCTGTCTTACTTGTAATTAAATGTAAATGTATTAAACACTCTAGTTAAAAGACAAACATTGAAGAACAGAGAGGAAAGAAAATGTTTCT
Source organism: Theropithecus gelada (assembly GCF_003255815.1). Taxonomy (NCBI): domain Eukaryota; kingdom Metazoa; phylum Chordata; class Mammalia; order Primates; family Cercopithecidae; genus Theropithecus; species Theropithecus gelada. Next base: position 145,485,793 of record NC_037673.1, read on the forward strand.
ACTATATGCTGCCTACAAGAGACATATTTTAGATTCAAAGACACAAATAGACTAAAAGTATAGACCATGTTAACAGTAATCAAAGAGAGCTAGAGTGGCTATGCTAATATCAGATAAAAAGATCAAAATTGTTATTAAAGACAATGAAGGACATTTTATAATGATAATAGACTCAATCCATCAAAAAGGTATAATTATAAACATACATGCAGCACCTAATAACAATGCCCCAAAATACATATAGAAAAAGCTGACAGAATGGAAGGGAGAAATAGACAACTCAACAACAATTAGAGATTTTAATAACACACTTTCAATAATGGATAGAAGAACTAGACATAAGAACAACAAGGAAATAAAAAAATTTAATTAGACCTAAAAGATATTTATAGACTACACCGAACAACAGAATACACATTCTTCTCAAGTTTACATGGAACATCCTTCAGAATAGACCATATGTTGGGCCACCAAACAAATCTCAGCAAATGTAAAAAGAATACAATCATACAAAGTTTGTTTTCCCACCACAATGAAATGAAATTAGAAATCAGTAACAGAAGGAAATTTGGAAAATTCACAAATACGTGAAAATTAAACAACATACTCCTAAATAACCAGTGAACTGAAGAAGAATCACAAAGGATATTAGAAACTACTTTCAGATGAATGACAATAAACACAGCATACTGAAATATATAAAATGGCATAGGCACAAAACTCAGAGGAACATTTATGGCTGTAAATGCTTATATTAAAAGAGAAAAAGATCTCAAATCAATAACCTAATATTCCACCTTAAGACACTAGACAAAAAGAACAAAGTAAACCCAAAGCAAACAGAGGAAAGGAAATAATAAAGATGAGAGCAAAAATACGTGATATAGAGAATAGAAAAAAATCAATAAAGCCAACATTTAATTTGTTTAAAAATTGTTTTTAATGACAGATCTTTGGCTAGTCTGATCAAGAATAAAAAGAGAGAAGAGTCTCAGGAATTAAAGTGGACAATACTACCAACTTTATAGAAATTATAAAAAGATTATAAAAGAATACTATGAACAATTGTATACCAACAAATTAGTTAATTTAGATGAAATGGACAAATTCCAAGAAAGACAAAAACTACCAAAACTGTTCCAAAAGAAATAGAAAATCTAAATAAACCTACAACAACTAATGATATTGAATTAGCAATTTTCAAAAACAAAACAAAAAAACTCCTTACAAAGGTAAGTCAAGACTTAGAAGTCTTCACTGGTGAATTTCATCAAATGTTTAAAGGAGAATTAACACCAATCCTTCACAAACTCTTTCAAGAAATTGAAAAGGAAGGAATATTTCCCAACTCATTCTATGAGGGATCAAGAAGTGAAAAGACAAACCATGGGCTGGGAAAAAATATTTGTAAATCATATATCTGATAAGGGACTTGTATCCAGAATATATAAAGAATTTTTACAACTCAAAAATCAAAAGACAAACAACCCAATTTAAAAAATGGACAAGTGAATAGACATTTCTCCAAAGATATGCAAAGGGCCAGAAGCACATGAAATGATGCTCAATATCTTTAGTCATTAGGAAAATGTAAGTCAAAACCACAATGAGATACAGTTTCACTCCCGCTAGGATGACTAAAATTTAAAAAGACAGACACTAACAAGTGGTGGTGAAGATGAGAGACATTGGAACCCTTATGCATTGCTAACAGGAATGAAAAATAGTGCAGCCACTTTTAAAAACAACCTAGCAGGTCCCCAAAAGTTTAAATATAGAATTACCGTGTGACTCTGTAATTTTGCTCCTAGGTTTACCCAAGAGAAATGAAAACACTTCTTCACACAAAAATTTGTTCATGAATGTTTGCAACAGCATTATTCATAATAGCCACAAAGCAGAAACAATTCAAATGTCCATCAACTGATGAAGGAATGAACAAATGTGGCATATCAGTACAACAAAATATTATTCGGCCATAAAAAGTAATGAAGTATTGATACATGTGACAACATGGATGAACCTTGAAAACATTTAAGTGAAAGAAGCCAGACACAAAAGGACAAATACTGTATGATTCCATTTATATCAAATGTCCAGAATAGGCAAATCCATAGAGACAGAAAGTAGATTAGTGGTTTCCAGGGTTGGAGCGAGGTTGGGTAATGACGAGTGACTGCTGATGGGTACAGGCTTTCTTTCAGGGGCCATGAAAATGTTCTGAAATCAGATAGTGGTGATATTCACAACTGTGTGAATATACTGAAAACTAAATCGCACACTTCAAAAGGCTGAATTTTATGGTGTGTAATTAAACCTCAATAAAACTGTTAGTATGTAGTTCCAGATCCAGCTCAATTCAAGAAACTCTTTTATAAAATTTTTGAATAGTCGGTCTCTGTTTGAATACTTGTAAAGGCAACAAGCTCACTCTTACACAGGGCAGACTGTTCTGTTTGTGGGTATTTGGATTGTTTTTTCTAACCACTGAATTCCCCAATACCTACCACAGTGCCTGACACAATGGAAGGGCTCCCATAGTGTGATAAAATGTTGGATTGACATTTCACAGTGATATTTTTAAATGAAAAAAAGCAAGTAAGAGAACAGTATATTATGTAATAGAAATTTTATCTTGATTCCATTTATGTAACTAAAACATGTGCATATTATATATAATATATCTAATATTTATTTAAGATAGAAAATATGTATCATATATAATCTTTAATATGCATGAAATATTCCTTCATGGGTATTTTAAAATCTTTAAGTAGTTACTTCAGGAAAGTATCAAGGAAAGGAAGTTGGAAGGGAACCTTTATTTTTCATCTATAACCTTCAATACTAGTGTAATCTTTTTTTTGTTTGTTTTTTTTCTTTTGAGACACAGTCTCGCTCTGTCACCCAGGCTGGAGTGCTGTGGTGTGACCGCGGTTTGCTGCAACCTCCGCCTCCCAGGTTCAAGCAATTCTCCTGCCTCTGCCTCCCAAGTAGCTGGGATTACAGGCACCCACCACCACGCCTGGCTAACTTTTTTGTATTTTTAGTAGAGACAGGGTTTCACCATGTTGACCAGGCTGGTTTTGAACTCCTGATCTCAAGTGATCCACCTGCCTCAGCCTGGTTAAAAAGGTGTAATGCTTTTTAACCTTAAGCAACTACATAATTTTAGAAAAAACTATGTTCCTCACGAAGTAGAATATCAAATCTCTGATATTCTACTTCACTATATGTAATTTGGTTCTTTATCAGAGGAGAATCCCTAAGAAAAGACACACCGTGTTCTGTGGCTAATACTGTATAGGCCAGTGTTCTCAAAGGGCTGTTGGAATGGGCAGCTGAGGTTCCACTCATGGCACTGCGGCTACTGTGCTGGTCACTAAAGACCAAAGAGCCTGCCTTCAAGCTGCAAACACCTTTCTTTCCTTACCTGAGCCCTAAGCAATGGAGCCATGGACTCCCCCACACAAAGCTCCACCATTCTCCATCATAATCATCAGTAGCCGTGTCAGCATATAGCTTCAGCTCAAGGACTGTGAGCTAGTGGACTAAGTTACTCACTAATGACTTGGCTACTCCAAACACACATGCACTGTATGTCTCTTCTGTGCCAAGCTCTGTGCTAGACATAATGTCTGCCCACAAGACCTTCTGAACATACTACAAAGTCTTTCAACCCCTAAAAGCTGAGGTCTCTGATTTCAAAGGCACCCTAGAAAGCCCACAACTTTAAGAATCTGCACCAAAAATTCAATACACTTTGGAAGCAGCAGGAATTCTAGTATGAATATTCAGTGTCAGAATAGCATAACTAGCTGGTCCCAGACTCAACGTTTTACAGCTGGAAGGTACCTGATTCAACTTATCTTTACAGACAGAAGGAGACCAAGAGGAAAAGTGACTTATTTAAGGATAAGTTATTAGGTCATGGCAGGATCAGGAGCCCAGTCCTACAATACTTCACCATGAGCATATGACTATGTCATCTCAATAGTTAATTCAAGCCTGCCTTCTGGATCTTCTCCAGAAGCATTCAGACTCCTAGGGTGTCCTAGAATGAAAGCAGGGTGGAGCTGGGGCCTCCTGACTCCTCACATGCTGCATGGATCCAAAGCTCCCTCCCTGGGACTGAAGGCAAAGACAGCAGGAGGTTTGGAGGATACCTGATTCTTGTAAGAGAGGGAAAGAATGAAGGAGAGTGAGAGGGAGACAGACTGGAGGAGAAAGAGAAGGGGGAGTGGAATTCATTATCTGATTATTCCCTATCTGATTGTCCAGGTGCACACAGTTACCAAGTTGCTTAGAAATGCAAAAAAAAAAAAAAAAAAAAAAATTTTCATTTAATTATCTTCTCCTCAACCACCTCTCTCTCTGCTTAACAGTAGCAAATTTACAAGCTATTCTGAATGCTGTATTTTAGAAGTCATTTATAATTATGAATGGAATCCTGCAAGGCAAATCTGTTGCAAAGTGAACTTGAAGATCTTGCAAACCATGCAGGATTTAATGGAATCAATTTAAGGCTTGTCACAAAGCAGAACTTCAGTCTGCCCACTGGCAAATGAGGATGAAGCAGCATTAGACCAGTGAAGAAACAATGAAGAGAAAATAAACAGAAGATGGCAAAATCTGCAAGTGATAATAATGTGAATACCAAAGGGTTAAAGGAGGCATTTGGGTTAAACTGTTAAGTTTTTATTTCTTTTTTAAAAAATGAGGATTTTTAAGGTAGTGCTAAAAAATCAATCACAAAACAAAGAATGCCCCATTGTGCTGTTACATAATTTTGTCAGCACAATTAAGCCAAAAAGTCAACACTCCTTTTATTCCATGTTTATTCTAAGACTTAATGCATAGTTGAAATTATAATCTAAATATTCTTAACTAAAAGGTGAAAACACACTTCATTTCATAATCTACAATTTCATTTTAAAGGTAAGTTCCCAATAAAAGTTTTTTTTACCTTGATATTTTACACCCCTGCTTTCAGTGGGGGTGTCCTTTCTTTAAAACCAATTGCCCTCGGTAATGAAGACCTCCTGAAGGTTCCTCTGTCCTTGGTATAACTGCCGCTTCTCTGAATTATGCACCCTCAGCCATGATCCCGTGATAGGGATAGGGTTATAGAAACACACAAGTAATAGTGGCATAGTTAACATTACTGAGACCTACCTATGTATCAGGCACAATTATGAGTGTAACTCATTTATTCTTCACAATAACACTGTAAGATAGATGCCATTATTATCCTCCTTTGGCTGATGAGGAAACTGAGACATGGGGAAATTAAACAGTTTGCCCAAGGCCACACCACTAATAAGTGATGGATGCACTGTGGTGGCTGCAGAGCCCTTGCTCTTTTGCACAATGCCCCTCCTATACCGTGTACATTTGGACTTGGCTTCCTGTGGAAAAGAACACTGCTTCTCCCTAAGGAAGGAAAGCTACTTCTAGGACAGTTCCTGAGCTCTGACTCACCTGGCGGTGTTGAGGTTCCGATAAAGCTGCCCTAGGGACTCCAGCAGCCTCCCTTCCATCTCCCGGTCCCTGAGTTGCTGAGCCAGGGCCAGCCAGTGCTCGTGGTAGGTGATACATGCCTCAGGATTTGGGGACACAGAGCTGTAGAAATGGCAGAGGGATTTGGTGGCCTGAAGCTGACCTGAACACAAAGCAGGAACATGAATGAGATGACTTGTGATAGGAAACAGACAAAACTTGCTTCAACAGTTTTCTCTATAGCTTCCCAGCAGCATGGGACATACTTACTCTTTAGGTGTCGATGCCTTAAGCCAAACAGCAATGCCGTTTCATAACAAAGAAGGCCGTGGGTCAGCTGGTGTCCAGACACCAGAACTTGGGCCAACCAGAGAAACACCTGTACTAATTCCATGTCTGTCTCCTTACTGGCCTGAAGTTCACAGTAGAGTCGTACAGTCTCCAGGAGATAGTTTCTGGCTGGATGCTGAGCCCAGGACTTAAGGCTCAGGTGGCCAAGATTGGCCATAGCCACTGCCTGGTTACGCACATCTCCCACCTCCTGGGCTCTGTTCAAGGCCCGAAGATAGCTCCTGGCTGCCCTGTTCACCCGGCCTTCACCTTGGAGTGCAAGTCCCAGGAGATTATAGACGACTCCCCTTTGAGTGAGACTCTCTGTCTCCTTCAGGGAGCCTAGCAGTGGCTCAAGCACATCCAAAGCCTTCTTGGCCTGGCTGGCTAAGAGATAGGCCCACGCCAGGCAGAGAGAAGACTCAAAGGATTCCTGCTCACCGAGCAGCTGCCCTAGCACCAAGGCCTGGCTCAGGTAGTGGATGGCACCGTCAGGAGACCTGTGCTGGAGGTACACTTTGGAAAGGATGAGACACAGGGCCCTCTGGGTGCTCCGGTCTGCTAGTTCCTCACAGGCAGCCAGGGCCTGTCTGAGCATTGGGCAGGCCAAGGCAGAAACTTCACCCCAGCCTGGGGAGGGAACGCCAAGGAGCTTGGTTGTGTTCTGGAGGACCAGGTGGACCTGCCAAATAGGAAGAGACATCCCTTGGGCACTCTGGATACCATGTTGCTGGACGGAGGCCACTGCAAGATGTGGAAGATATTTCTTGTCATACAGAAAACTCAGAACACTAGCCACAGCCTCAGAGGCAGGAGGGTGTCCAGAGAGGAGCTGCAGGCGCTCGGCGAAGGGCAGGACTTCCTCGTGCCGGCCTAGGCTCAGGAGCAAGCGGATGGCCAGAAAGCAGGCCCTGGCCTCCAGCGGGCTGCTGCCCACCACGATCCCCTGGCGCAGCACGTAGGCCACCACGTCAAGTTCATGCTTGGCACTAGACTCACGGTCAGGCAGGCAGGCCAGCAGGGCACCTGCCTTTTCCAACAGGGTGGAGCCTTTATGTCTCAGCCTCTGCTTCAGGTAGATGGCAGCCAAATTGATGTACAGAGCGGCCACCAAGCATAGGTCCTCAAATGCTCCATTGAGAATGTGGATGGCCTCCTCAAAGTACACCCTGGCCTGAGAGAGTTTGACCTTCCTGACGCTCAGCCGGCCCAGGAGGAAGCAGAGCCGGGCATGGGCCCAGGTCATGTGGCTCTTCTTGGCCCACTTTCTTGATGCCTCCAGGTAGGCCACAAACTCATCCTCCTCAGAGAAGCTATAAAAGGAAGAAGTGAGGAAAGAGAAGGAGAAGTCATAGAGACTCTTAAAGTGGTCGGCATAACCCTCATGATCCAGAAAAGCCAATATGGGGGTGAAGTTCTCAGCCTCCTCCTCCTGATCAGTGCTTAGGTCCATGAGCAGTTCCGGGTCATCAAGGTCATCGGGCTCCGGCAGGTGATAGCTGTCTGAGGTGGCCGAGAGGAGCTCCTCCTCCAGGCTGGAGTCCTCAGAGCTGCTGGACTGTCTGGAGCCCACGGCCTGATGCTCCTCCCAGGCTCTGCCAGGCCTGACCTCCTTGAAGCCTTCGGGCTGGGATGCTGTAAGGACAGGCAAAGTTGAGCAACCTTGGGCACCTCCACCTAAGGTGGCCGCTCTTGGCAAGAGGACAGAAGTGCTGTCCTCAAGGATGAATGTCAGGTTCAGCATGATCGCTACTCACCACTCAGATCATTTGGAGGATTCTGGATGGATTCAAACCCACCTAAGTAGAGATGAAGAACAGATCTGGTGTTAGGTCAGGATGGGCCACCAGGCCCATGCCTCCAGGTGTACCCCAGACCAGTGGCCCCTTAGGGGACTTGGCATTTAAGACCTTCAGTCATCATTAAGGAACAGGGCAGAATTATCCTTTCACCATCATCTTAAGAGCTACAGGGGCCTAATCATCTTGTTTAACCCATGCACTTTACAGTTGGGAACCAAGGTATACGTGAAACTCAGAGTCCTAGAAGAAAAGCTGGAAACACAGGCTGTATGTCAAGAGGTGTGGGTACTGTAAGGGGATGGGAGGTGGGGACAGTGGAGGCTGTGATCGAATCTGAAGATCAGAGAGATGCGGCTCCCAAATCTCTCAGCGAGTTCACGATGGAGCCAGGACACAACTCCCAGCACAGAGCATGTGGGAGCACATGGTGCTTCCTCCCACTTCCAAATGTATCACATCCTTGCTTCTTCCCTCCTCCATTCATTCATCATTCATCCACTTGTCAGACCTTGGTTCCATGTATCCATTCGGCTGGACACTGTGTTTGTAAAAGCGGCAGGGGCGAGGGGCCAGAAGTGAAGGGCGAATAAAAAGGAGCAAGGATGCGTCTGAGGATGAAGTAGAGGATGGGAGAATCTGGAGTGCAGTTTTAGACATTTGGGGTTTGAGGTACCTGCAGGAGCTCTAGGCAGATCATGATGTAGGTCTAGAGCCAAGGAGAAAAACTGAGACTTTGCAAACACAGGTTTGTGACCCATAGCAGGTCACACATTGCTGGCCAGAGTCCCGGGACTAAATGTGATCACACAGGTGAGGCATTTGGGGGAAAAGAAAAGCAGTAAGGGGAGTGAGGGAGGGGGAGTTTGTTACTAAGCCTGAGCAACTCACTGGCAGCCAGTAGCCAGTGAGGGAGACTGAAAAGGCACAGTCAGAGAGAAAAGGGGGTTACAGAGGCCAAGGTGATTTAAAACATAGCCACCCAATGCCACCAAGTGCAGCCGGACTAGGTAAGAACCAAGAAGACAGCTTGGGTTTGGCAGTGAAGAAGTGACCGCTGTTAGCTAAAGCAGCCTCAGCGGAACTGTGGAGTGAAGGCTAGCTTCACACTTCACAGGATGGCAGCTGCTCGAGGGAAGATTCTACCTCTTCTTAGCAGAGAAGTAACAACTGTCTGTGCCACCACCCTGAGTTCTCCAGTGAACTTTGAGGACCAGCAAGCCCCTCACCAAGTCAAACCTTTTCCTGCTGTTCTCCAGAGAGGGCTTCTCCAGAGACTGTCATTGCAGAAACTCCAGATCTGCAACCCCCAAAGGGTAGAAAGCCCCGCAGCTCAAGATGGAGAGCTGTAGAGCTTGGCTAAGGAGAGCTGTTCAAGCCCGCTGGCCTCTCTGATGTGCAGGGGCACATGACCCTCGTGGGCCACCTCTTCTCTCCTGGCCAGGACACCAGGAGCATGAGTGATGCGCAAGTTACAAAGTGGTGACCCCTCTCTAGGAGGAAGAATTACAGAGGGCCATCCTTCCCTAGGGTGTAAGCCTTGGGGAAGCTGCAATTTACCAAAAAGATATTCTCCTGCTGCTTGCCTTGGTGCTGGGGCAGCCTGCATAATCCTAAGGTGTAGACTGCACGCCGCAGAGCTGCATTCTTGATCTTTGAGTGAGAGGCAAGTGCTGTCTGGGGCCTCCTCTTGCATCCTCCCCACCACTGGACCAACAGCTGGCAGAAATCATGATCCAAGTCCGCCCCCTAGGCCTTCTCCCCAGGGAACACTGCTAGTACACCTCAATTTTCAGACATCAGGCTCCCATCTACTAGGCAGTGCTTACAACTCTAGCTTCCTGCTCAGCCTCATAAGGCAGTGTGAGCTGCTTGTGGCTTGTGGCAAGAAAGCTCTGCTAAGGCAGGGTGCTGATGCCTGAGGCAAGTGCTTTCACAAATGCTCTTTATACACGGACAAAGCTCTCAACTCCCCTCTCAACTCCCCGCTCTACTCCTGGGAGATGGCCCGAGGGCCTTTTCAGCAGAATCTCTGGCTGTATCCATAAAATATGGATCATCTAATCTGGCTACACAGGAGCGGACACAACGTCACCCTCGATAAAGAGATGGGAGAAACAAAAATTCTTCCTCAAGTCACCATCAATGAGAAAATGTACTCCCTGACACAGAGCAGCAGGCCTTTCTCAAAGTAAGGGAAATGCATATCATTCATTCAGTCAGTCTGTCCTTCAGACACTGCTGAAAACTAGTCAGTTTGTCAGAGGAATCTTTCACAATTGTTGAGATCTGATTCTGTGACATAGAAAACATCCAAGACTAACACATCCAACAATTCAGTGTCATTTTGTGTAGGGGGAAGTGTGGTAAAATGGATTGCTCTGACTAGCAGTTCTCATCCTAGCTCAGGCACTAATTCCTTGAGGGCTGTTTCCCGATCTGTAATGTGAGACAAGCAATCATCCCTTAAGGTCTTTTCACAGTGGTAACATTTGCAGCCCCACCCGTGTCACCGGGGGCCTACTTCAGTCCTAGAAGGTACCTCAGCCAGGACTCAGGAAGTTCTCCTTTCCCAAGATTAAGGAGGGAAGACCCAATACAGCCGACCACCCATGATACAGGTAAGTTGGTTTCATCATGTCTCATAGTTCCCCTGCAACCCCAGAATTACCTGAAATCTGAAGTGAAATGCTGCTAATCAAATACGATTCAGGTCATCAACAGAATAGTGGTCATGGCCACCCAAATTCATGAATAGGATTAGAATACTCCTGGTTAGGGACACTATCTTATTCTTGAGGACCGCAGGCTTTTGAAGGTGTCTGAGGACCAACACTCACTGAGCCGGTATACAGATGTGATGTCAGTGCGAGCAAGAGTGTGGAGGAAGCTGCAACACTCAGTCTGCTTATCACTTCCCAGGGCCAACAGGGAGCATCTCTCCTCATCACTGAAAAAGGCAAAGTTCCTGCTCCTGCATCGGGGCAAAAAACGTAAAGACAGATGAGTACAAGGCTTCAGACTCCATCTCCTCTTCTCTAGGATGTAGTGGAGGATGCAGAAAAGCCGTCGAGCCATCTGCCCGTAGATGAAACTGGATTCCTCATCTCACCGTTGCATACTGTATTTATACCCCCCAAAAAGAAGAGCTATTGCACATCATGCTGGGAGAACCGAGGGGTATGGTTGTCCGGTAGGTCAAAGTGGGGATGAAAACACCCCTCCTCTTAAAACCCCATCTCCCAAGAAATACAAAGCCCCTTCTCTCAACCTCTACCCATTCTTTGAGACCCCATGGTACCCATCTTTAATGGAAGAAAAAGGAACTGATTGCCCTAAATGGAAGTGTTGAAAAGGGACCATTTAAAAAGTATATTTGTCCTTAGGTTATTTCAATAAAAAGTGAGGGACAAGTGACACAATCTAGAGGAACAATGAAGAAAATCTGACCATAGTCAGAGGACTCTTTCACCATTGTTAAGGTCTGATTCCATGGCATAGAACAACAGTCTAGTCAACATTAAGAGGATTGGAATCGCTAAGGGAAAGAAGTGGATAAAAGGAAGATCAGGGGAGCTGAAAGAAATGATTATAAACAATAGAGATCTTGATACTCATGCTGTTGTATAAACTAACTGTTAAGCCTAATTTGCTTACTGGAGATTTGTTACAGAATTGAGTAATTTAAAAACTAATAGTGCCTTAGAAGCTATTGGATTGCCTCTATCTGAACAATTTTTTAGGCCACTTTTAGTTCTAAAAAGAGAATGTTTTCATGTCAGAACCCATTTTTAAAACAAAATTTAAAAAAAAAAAAAAAACCAGATACTGTTATTTTATTTAATCCACACATTTGCCATACAAGGCAGGTACTACTCTTATCTTTTTTACAGATGAATAAACTGAGGCACAGCAAAATGAAGTTGGTGGTTAGGGAGTGGTAGAGCAGGACATAAGAACTTCTCTAGTTAAAGCAGTGTTCAAGGAGGGGACGGGATGGGGGTACTGTAATCAGCCATCACCATTTGTCCCCATAACTCAGGTAAATGTAGTTTGAAAGCCCGTGATGAGAAAACTAATAATAGCACCACACTTACCGGGCCCCCATCTCCCTGGGCTGGTCACTAGATTCTCCCCAATACCATGGAAGCTTCTAATCTCAGAACAGCATGTAATTGAAATCTACAACTAAATTCAACTGGGATGAGTTGATCCCGAAGTTTTACAGATCTCTTCAATTTTACAAAGTATTCCTAAATTTACTATTTCATTTACTGTTGATAACAACTTTATGGTGCAGGTTTTTTAAATCCATGTTTGTAGATTAAGAAAAGGATTCAGAATGGTTCAGTGACATGCTAAGAATTGCATGGCTAGAAAGTGGTAAAGCTGAAACTAAAACTGAGGTCTTCTACCTCTGTGTGCATTGCCTCACAGCATCTGCTAAAGTCCTGAGTTCCAGGACAACTTAGAGAATTTAGAATTTAGAGAAAGGCCAAGAAGCTTAACAAATTGCATTTGAGATTTCCAAACATGAAAACTGGGTTAGAAGAACATGGCAAAGCTTCTGGCAATATGGCATGTTGAAGGGCTCTAAAAGGGCCACTTTCCCCCATATCTACAGAAAAATCCTGGACAAAATGTAACAAAGATGAATATTTTAGTACATTCTTTAAAGAAAGAAAGGGAAATCACTGGAAGCCAGTAACAAAAGCAAAAACCAAACCCAGACTGGCAGGTAAGAGCAGATGGCCCAGAGCCCCTGGTGGTTTCAGCTGGGACTTTGGCCTTCAGAACTGGGGTTGACCTTCTAATGCCCACCCCAAGGACAGGAGATGTGACTCAGACCTGCCTGAAGCAGGGAGCCAAATTAAACTCCCTGCAGTCTGAAAGGGTTCAACTGCTGTAAAGAGCAGATTGGAAAATTTCTTCCTACCTGCCGAGAACACAGTTTTCATCTATTTGAGTTCCTGGAAAACATCAAACACCTAGGCTTATGCCACTGGGACATGTGGGATCGATCTGAATTTCCACTACCTGGTGTTGCTACCACGTTCCAGGAATTAACAGTAAAAAATCAGTCCTGGATCATTACTCCCTAAGGTTGCAGGAGAAGCAAATGCAAAACCTAGTCAGCAAGGTTTTCCTCAGTCCAGGATCCATATAAAGCCCATCTTTTAAAATGTTGAAAATTAGTTCATGTAACAAAAAATACAAACCATGCAATAAAATGAACTATTCACAAAGAGAGCCAACAGTGCACAAATAACTATATTAACACTAAAAAAAAAACTAGAAATGACAATAATCTGAAGAAGAATTTATAAGAGTGATTAAAAAGGTGAAATAATAAGAAAAAATAGAAGCTACAATGAAAAGATGGAACACTGTGAGAAGAAACAGCTATATATGAAAAATAGCAAAATACAAATCCTGGAAAATGGAAAATAAAGGCACAGAAATAAAGAACTACGTGGGTGGGTTAAACAGCAAGTTTAGTCATAGCAGAGGTGAGAATTCGTGAAACTGAAGATTATGTCAAGAAAACCAATCGAATTTAGCCTGGTGTGACAAAAAGATTTAAAAAATATTAAAAAACTGATTAAGCAAGAATGAGGATAGAATAAGTCCAACGTACCTCTAATAGGAATTCCAGAAGAGAGACTAAAAAGAATGAGAGAGAGGCAATATTCAAAGGAAGAAAGACTGAAAATTTTCCAGAACTGAAGAAAAACATGAATCTTCATATTGAAGAAACCCACCAAGTCCTGAGCAAAATAAATAAAAATAATATCATTTTTAACATGATGTCCATTTCTTTATGCTTACAGGTCCTTTGAAGTTGTCTATTTCTCCTACGCCTCCTTTCTTGGTTTAATTACTACTGACAGTTCAATTTCATGGAATGAACGAATTAAATATAAAAGATAACATCATAAATTAATGAAATAAAAACAAAGAAAGTAGAAGAAAATAATCAAGGCAAATGTTGTCATTAATGAAGTATCATTATAAAAACAAAAACCAATAAAGATGGTCAACAAAAGAAAAAATGATTCTCTGAAAAGACTAACAAAATGGACAAGGCCCTGGCAACATGGATTTGCAATTTTATATTTAAAGTTATTTTTTCCTGCAAACTTTGAAGATGTTATGCTATACCTAGCTAAATTATCATTCAAGAATATATTTTAAGTATTATATATATTTAAGACAGGCCAAGACTCAGGACTGACAGTATTTATAACCCACAGATCTTCACTGAAATAGCTACTAAAATAGATACACTGTGAAGAAGAAGTGGACAACCTACTGTCAATATGTAATAAAATATATTACACGTAGACACAGCATGCAAAGAAATGGCTATGAGACCAATGGCAAAATTATTAGTAGCAAAAATAGATGCCACAAGAAACTGAATTATAAAGACACAGGCAATATGAAGAATAAAAGAGGGGATGTAACAAAAGAATGTTTTCTAACTGTAATACTCTCAAATACTAGCTTTTTTCCAGTGTTCTTTTTTCTGGTTTTGAGTACATTAATTTATCAATCTTACTTAGTTTTTAAATTTAGGCACGTAAGTATATACACATCCTTTAGGGAGTAATATACAAGCACAAAAAGAGAACCTACACGGAGAAGATGGCGACGTCAGCAAAGGCTCAATTTCTTCTCAGACCCTGACGCCCAACGAACATAGAGAAAGAGTGACACCCAGTGGCCAGTCGGAAGGCAGCGTGCAGAGACTTCAGCCGCTTACTTGCGTGAAGTTGGGTCAGTCCTCTGAGCTCAACACCCATGTTTCGGTTGCTGTGATTCAAGGAGCTCTGATATCTGGCGAGTGCTTTTGGGGATATGCAAGGAGCCGGTTCCCCTCTTCTCCTTGTGCCACCCCTCCCTGTTTTCTGGCTCATTTTCCCCTTCTGTACCAAATGTGCAACCTCTGGTGCGTTGGGTCCCACAACTGACCAGGCATGGGAGAATGTCGTAGTCCACCTCACACAGCACGGGGGACACTGTTTTTCAGTGTGAGAGGACCCCTTACAGCTAAGCCAGTGAAAATGTGATGACTGAATTAATTCAGTAGTGCTGACTTACTGTCATTTGAGGTAAATTAGCGTGAGGTGCAGAAGTCCAAATAGAAGTTATGAAAATGACACCTGTCCCCAATATCATATTAAAACTGCCTCTCCAGATCACCACCCACAACAATGGCAATGACACAAACAACAATAAGAACAAGTGCCTGTGGATCATACACACACACACACTGTGCCAGGCACCATTCTAAGGTATTTGTGTGTATTATTAGCTCATTTAAAGTCACAGCAATCCTGTTAGGCAAATGCTAACATTCTACACATTTTACAGATGAAAAAACTGAGGCATGGAGAGATAAATGTATGTGTCCAAAGACACAGAGCTGGTAAACCAGTGGAGGCACAAGCTGTAATCACATGGTCATGAAAGCCTTTTGGGCAGCCTGACTCCAGAACTCTGTAAGTCATTTAGCTACTGTGCTTCCGGAAGACCTCCCAATGGCCAGTCCCAAAGGCCTTTCCTCACTTGGCCCTGCTGTGTCTCTCTGATGACAGCACAGGTGTCAGCCCCGCCTCCCCCGCAGCTTGTTTCTTCCTCTCTGTGGCTCCTCTGTCTCCTCTCTGTGCTCTCTCTCCTTCCTCTGCTCTGTAAATGGAGGCATCCTCCAGGGTTCTTCCCCGATTCCTATTTTCCATTCTCTTTATTCTTTCTCCCTTTCACTGGGACTTCTCACCAGAATGTATTGGATTTAATGTCAGGATTTAAAATCACGAGGACATTTAACCAGAGTTCACTGGATATAATGTCAGGATTCTAAGGTTCCAGAGGGAAGGCCTTGGGTTCAGCCCCTTCACCTCTGGGGTCCTCAGTTCCCCCTGCGGTAACATGAAGGGGTGGCTCAGAGCAATGTTCTCACCTTGGCTGCCCACCAGCCACACCTGGGGCGCTTTTATCAATACCATTGCCCAGCCCCCATCCAGACCAGTTACATGACAGCCTCTGGAGGGAGAACACAGGTATCCATATGTGTACAGCTCCTGGAATCTTTGACTTCCTGTCCACTGGTCCTCAGCAGTGGCCTCTCCTCTCCATTCTCACCATTTTCTAAGTGCCACCCTGGGCTTCTCGCGTCTCCTGCCTCCAGATTCCCTCTGATGATGCACGCCTACCCCAAAGCCAGGTTTTATTTCCTAGAGAAAAGGTCCAGTCACACAATATGTCACTCTTGCTCAGAGACATGCAGTGGCTCCCCATTCTCCGCCAGGTTAAGGACAGGGCCCTAACACAGGCATTCCCAGGTTTCCAGAGCATGGACCCACCTTTGCCGCCCCAGTGCCCTTCTGGTAACTTCCTCCCAACTACATGAGTCGTTCTTCGAGCACTGACTCACTTTTCTGCCTATGACCTCTTTTCCCATCAACATCTGTTGAAATATTTTACACTGTGCAAATCTTAATTCACATGTCACCTTCTTCATGAAGTTCTCTTGATATCCTTTTCTTCCTTACAAGTCCCCATAGTTCTCCATCCCTCTCCAGGAGCTCAGTGAGTGGTCTTCCTTGTTTATGGTTATTTGGACTCCCACATTTCTACATGGAGAAAATAACCTTCTGTCTCCTCTTCTCCCCATGAAGGGCAGGGCTTATACGGAGCTTCTGCCCTTTGGTCTGCTCTCTTCATTGGCTATTTCCCACAAGAGAAAGAATTTCAGTCTCTGTTCAGATCCTTAGACATTTCTTGGACCACATTTTCCCAGTGTGGGGAGTTATGTTGTGTCAATGTTAGGAGCCAACTCTCCCTTTCCCTATGTACTTCCTGCTCCCAGACTTTCGACTGTTTCCTATCCCCACGTAGGAAGCCCACTCCAAAAAGATGGGGCGATACCCCATATCTCTGTCCTTCCATGACAGGGTGGGTGGAGCAGGCTGGCCACCTTCTCCTGATTGGCCAGGCAAATGGGTCTGCTCCTCGGAACCAGCCTTTCTGGGTTCAAGGCAGAAAAGAGTAAGAGAAGCACTCTGCCCTCCTAGCCAATGCTGAAGTCATACATTAGCATTCAGCTTGACAGCTGAATGAGTGAAGATCTATATGAGACCTACCTCCCAGCCCTACGTGGGATCAGCACACTGCCTGTCTATTATTCCCCGTGTGTGCCCTTCCTCTGAAGGGGCCCTGTGGTTAGACAGGGTGGGTAGCAGGATCCAAGTACCAAAACCGCACCCTCAGTGCTTAACAGCATGCCCTTTGTCTTGGAGTTTTGCTTCCCTCCTTGCACAGAGGAAGTCCTCAGTGACCACCTGTTAAAATAAATTGAACTGATGCATTCTCTCCTTTCTATCAGTCTCTATATCAACCTTGGTGTCAGAATGTGCTTTTCTGGCTCCATGTTACCAGGGCACCCTCGAAGCTCAACTGCAAATCTGCTCAAAGAGAGGAGGGAACCCTGGGAAAGGCAGCCCAGCTCCAGGATATGCTCACTGTCAATACTCACATTGGGGAATAAGAATCAGGATCTATGTTCCTGGTGGGGACAAAGCCCACTTGTCCTGAACTCGTCGACTTTCCAATGAACCACTGAAGCCCAGGTATGACAAAGCCAATGATTTCAATGCTTTCTCCCTGGTAGAAACTCAGTTCATCCTTTTCTTCTGGCTCATAACTCTTCATGGCCTTACAGCGTCCTCTGCCTGTGGAAAATAGCACACAGATCAGCTACAGAAGACGTGAACAGATGAGCCTCCCATCACCTTCCAATGCAATAGAAAATGAGGGATTCCCAGACTTTAGAATGTCAAGGACCAGTAACATTTCACTCCTCTCCCCACCCCAAAATTGGCAGGAATGACTCAGCACAATTGGCTTTTCGTTTTGCCAATCTAGGACATATTTTTAAAAGAACTACAATCCACTTTCACCGAAGAAAAGATGTCTTAACAAACATAAAAAAAGATATTCTCAGATAGTGGATATGCCTTAAAAACTAATAAACGTAGCTTATGGGAAACTGGAAAGCTCGCTGTATTGTCCTGGTTTGTCTGATTTTGCAACTGTCATGTAAACGCTTTGTCATGGTTGGCACAAATCCACAGACCAGTGTGTGAGAACCAGTCGACCAGAGAAGCTTTCCATGTCCTTCCAGCTCCCTTGGCCTCTATGACTCTCAGTCTCCCCAACTGTAAAACGGGGATAATAAGAATACCTGCTGCTTATAAATATTAAAAAGAATCAAAGAGATACAGTGCACAATGCCTGGTACCTGGTCAACCCTCAATGAACATTAGTCTCATTACCACTGGTGGAATAGAAAGCTGCTAATGACTTAGAAGGATCTAAAAGACTCCCTTTCTGACTATGGTAATTACTCAAACTGATAAATTGCCTAGCTAAGATCTAGCAATGACCTTTTGATAAATGTTTTTCTGTCCAGTTTACAAAGTACAATCTGCATTCACTTTCTCAGGTCTTCCCAAGAGCCTTAAAGGGCAAGGAAACGATCAGAATCCCCTTTTCCCAGATTACAGAGGGAGAGAGAGGGTAGGTGATTTGCCTAAGGATCGTATGTGTGGCAAAACTGAGTCAAGAACTTAAGTCTTCCGACTGCTAGTTAGCCTCTCTATGAATCCTGCCCTGGTGGAGATAATGGCTTTTATGTGTCTTAGTTTCGATATTTGCTTTAGCTTCTCTGCTAAAGCTACTAGCCTATTTTTTCTGACATTTTTGGTCAAGTTTCTAGTTTGTGTTTTCAAGATCAGAAATTCCCACTGTTCTATGGGTTGATGGGATCTACCACGTGTTAAATATCTACATTGTATAAGAAACTGTACAGAGTGGTTTATGGATGTCATTTTGTTTGGTTCTCATAACAACATTGAAGTCGGTTTTATTGTATCATTTTACTAATGAGGAAGTTGCAACATAGGGCAGGTGGATTGGCCAAGACCACCTTGGTTTTAAGTTGGGGAGCCAGAATTTGAACCCAGAACTGACTTCAAAGCCTTGCATTCTAACTACAAGTCTGAACTGCTTTAGGAAGCCAAAAATCTGGTTTGTCGTCGATAACTGATTAGATCTGATGTCTTGGTTCCATAATCCTTCTATTTCTTTTTTTATGTTATTTGGGTTTAGCACTTATAAAATTGTATTTTGTGGTAGGAGTGTGTGGCAGGGGGGTGAAGGGGAGTTCTATGGATGAAGATGAACAGAAGGTATTTCTAGATGTCTAAAAAGTGTTGGACTTCATTATCCAGTAGATACATATCTACACTACTTACAGATATGCGTGTGTATGCACACATACAGAGATTATTTAAATTGTGCGTGTGTGTGTGTGTGTATAATTCATTTATTCAACAAATTTTTACTGAGTACCCTTATGTGCCAGGCATTTCTACTCTTCCTAAATTCAAAGTTAATTTTACAAAACTCCAAGGGAAATTCGAGAATGTTTTGACCAGAGATTGAAACAGGCAGCCCACAGGCTGCATTTGGCTCATAAAACATTTAATTTGGCCCACAACAGGCTCTTTTTTCACTCATGTATCTTAAAATCCCTAATTGTTCCTGCTATTCCCTAACACCTTCCATCCAGGCCCCCTAGCATCTGTGTGTCCTGCCCACACCTGCAGGCATTTGTAGCTGCCCCCTGGATTGAGACCTCTCATTTCACAGGCAGGGAAAACCATGTGCACAGACAGAAACTGGCTTCCCTAAATCCAGTTCCTAGCAGAGACAAAACAGAAATTCACATCAACTGACTCTAAACCTGCAGATAAAATTGAGAGACAGGACAACATTATCTCCCTAACAATACTATGTTTTTGACTCAGCCGTACCAATCTGATAGGAGCCTGTCCAATCCCTCTTCCTGGAAAGGCCACAGCTTCCTGGATAATTCTTTAGGAACCACCTGCCAATGAAAATATGGGGTTTGCAAATACGGATTTCAAAAAATTGCAACAAGGAACAGAACAGTCCATCATTATAATGATGATGATGAGTATTGTTTTTTCTCTTATTTAAATGATAGCAAACGTTTATTGAGAACTTACTTTTTGCCAGGACATGTGAAAAGGTGAGAAGTTAGCAGACCTGGGATATTTTGTGACTCCGAAAGTAGTTTGTCAGTTAAATAACTAACAAACAATCCCTTCACATTTGAACTGTCGGATTTCTGCCAGAGCCACACACAGGTCCATGGTGTGAGGTAATGTTTACTGTCAATCTGTATATTTAAGTTTATCATATCCTCCAGCAGGAATTCTTAAACTTTAGTGTGAAAAACATCTCCTGGGAAGTTTATTTAAAATGCAGATTCCTAAACTCAACCCCAAGAGAGTCTAAGGAGGCCCAGACAAGTGGTCCCCAGTCCATACATAGAGAAACACTACATGGGCAGTCATGTGGTATATTTGCTCCTAAGTACAATGCCCATCTGAAATTTAGAGTTGTTACAATGTCCATCTGAAATTTAGAGTTGTCTCCAATTTCATCAGATTGTACAAACCTTGATTGTTAAAAAAGAAAAGAAAAAGACAGAAAGATAAAGAGCCACCCAGAATCTGTTCTCTCCTCCACACTGTGGATGCCCATATCTGAAAGCACGCCTACTCTGTTCTGTGCAGACCTCAGTCTGCTCTGGGACTTGCTCCCAGGAGGCAGATGGCTACTCACTGGTGGAAAGGGAGAGGCAGAGGCTCCAAGGCTGACACCAGTACCAGGCCCCGCTGACCTGTCACCAAGGACACGCCTTCCAGCTCGGACCCTGCTTCTGCCATCTTCACTGAGATTAACTCATTCTTGCAAAGCGTCAAGCACTCCCCTTCCTTCTCAGCTGGTGGAGTCACAGAGCACAGGGCTCTGCAGAAGAAGTGGCCTGTGGATAATGAGAAAAGCGATGGTTTTCCAAGGAGTAGCAGGAAGTGAAAAGGGATTATCACACGAAGTAATGTTTCTATCCAGAGCTGGAGTGCTTTTCTTCCTGGAAGTAAAGCAGACATTTCATGGGGGAGACAGTAAAAGAGGCCTTATGATCCCAGGAAAGCTGATACCAGGAAGAAAAAAGCCATTGAGAGGGAATTCAGTTAAAACAGACACCGACATTTCTAATAATCTATGAGAAAAAGGCTTAATTGGGACTTTATCTTGAAAAAGGGATGAAAACTTGTGAAAATATGTTTATATTGAACAGAATTTCATTTATTGTTGCAACCTCATGATTAAAATTAGAACCAAAAAGGAACTGATTAAATTAGTTTGGGTGAATATAATTACTCCAATAAGTTTTATAATAGCATGATATTAAATTTTTTCCTTCATGCAATATTTGTGTAATGCAATCCTAAGAAGAATCCTTTTTGCAAAAATATCATATGCAAATCTGGCTCTTTCCATGTGTCTGTGATGTCATCAGGCTTATCCACCTCATAGTTGTTAACTGGTAGATGATAACCTTGATGGGACTCTCACCTATAAACAGATCAAGAGGTGCTCCAAGAGGTTCCTCAACATCACCTTCCTCAATCTCATAAAAAACTTCAAGTTTTGCAACATTTGCAACTTTATTTTACAATCAAATTTTATCACATGTTTGGAAAAGTGTTTCTCGATTTTGGATAGACATTAGATTTATGTGGAAAACTTTCCAAAATATGCCAATGCCTGGGCCCCGACCTTTAGAGATTTAATGGGCCTAAGTGGAGCCCTGACATGGGTATCTTAGTAAAACTCTCCAAGCAGCTCTAATATCAATCAGTGAGACCGACCAGCACAGCTGTTCATGTAATGTCGGTGTTTAACTGAGAGGAATGTTCAAAGTACTATTATAACAAGTGGGTTCATTTATGAATATTCCATGTTTCAATGATTTTTCCCTCCCTTCATATCCTGCTTATTTCAGGGCCACTGGTAGCAAATATCTGAATAAGACCCCATCCCTACCCTTATGCTGCACTCACCTTCCTGTATCAGGAGTCCCAAGTATATTGTTTCCAGGTGTTTATCATCTACAGACACTTGAATCTCCGTATCCTCCACCAATATGCAGTTGAGCCAGTATTTGTGGTCAAAGAGGAGATGTTCCAGACACACGGATACATAGCCTAAGAAGTCAAGCCAACAGGATTTCTGAACAAAATGATTTCTGACATAACTGAGCACAGAAGAGAGTGAGAAAATTCCCTCCTGAGCTTGATTCCCAGACCACAAGCCCCAACCTGCCATTTAACCGGAATTAAAACAGCATAAGAGGGAAAGCTAGACATTTTCTAGAATGAGTTGAGTCTTCTCAACATCTATTGGGAAATACAAGTCATTTCTAAATGTTATTTACCATTTTGACATATTGTGGGTTTCCATAAATGCGTAATGAGATGACCAAAACCAACTGCCTTTTTCTAATATATCCATGGAGGTCTCCAAGTTTACAGTGTTGACTATGGGGGTTCCTAGTGCCCCCTTAAAGTTCTCCAGACTTGAGGTTCAAACTACTGTGCCCCTGATGATGCAGTGGCTGAAGAGGTGCTACATGGTTCCCCCTCAGTGAATTTCAGGAGTCCGGATTTGCTTCCACCTACCAGCTCTGACCCTGCCCCTCCTCCAGTGCCCAGAAGATCTCTCTGGTAAACGCAGACTAAAAACTATGTATATTATAAAACTCTAGTAATTATACATAGTATTTTAAACATGGCCATAAACATGACTACTCACGTTGCTTCTCTTGAGCCTTCTTCTTTTTCCTAAGATGCAAAAGCCTGTCTGTTTCCATCCTGACTATCCATTGTGCTGATCTAGGCCTTATGTATCTTCTATAATTGCACTTTTGAACTTTAATGTGCACACAAATCACATGGGGATCTTATTAAACTACAGATGCTTAGTGAAGGTCTGAGATAGGGTTAAGCTTCTCTTTTTTTTTTTTTTTTAACAGATCCCATGTGCTGCCAATGCAGCCGGTCTATGGAGCACAGTTTGAATAGTGAGGATGTCTGATCGTCAGGAAAGAGTTGTGTAGTGTGGACAGCAGATCTCCAGACCATAAGAGGAGAAGTTATACCCTATGTCTTCCAGTCATGAGTCGTCTTGACCCTCCACCCCTGCACAAAATCTGTCCTTGTGTATGTCGGCATGGAGCCCAGCATTTTCTGAGAGATATAAAACGTCCATCAAATTAGGTGGCCTCTTGTTTTGTTTGGCTTTGCTTTAACTTCCCTATTATAAGTTGTTCTCTCTGGAGAAGGCAGATGAACCATTTCCCACCACAATGGAACTGATGCTGCATCCCAATGTCCTTCTTTACCTTCTAGAAAACCCTGCAGCCTTAGGATGCTATAAGCAGATAATTTCCCTATTTCTTTCTTTAACTCTTTTCCAAATACATGCGATAACACATCTGGAAATTTGCTGTTTACTATGTTGAGCAGCTACTTTGATCTTACTCAAGATTAATTCCCTATAGTTTAAAACACACACACTAGCACCAGGTTCACATCTATTTCAGTACTTTGAACTTAGTAGATGACCAATAACTGTTTTCCAGTTGACAGGTTATCTAATAAAAAAAGGATCTCCCTGGACACAAAAAAAGCAAACTTCTTCATATGGCATTTTAGAATAATAGTTAATATTTGCTTTAGATTTAGTTTGAGGCATTTTGTGATATTTCAAAAGTTAATCATCTCTTTTTAAGGCTCTATTTCTCTTAATTACCAGAGCCACACCAATTCCTTAATGTCAAGCCCTACAAGTTGGCTAAACTGTGGAGGAGGTCATCCTCCACCTGCTGGCTTTGTATCATACCTAAATTAAGGTACGTGGAGAACTTCCAAATTTCCTCCATGGTCTTGAAGGTGATGAGAAACTGGGACCTCTGAGACTGGATACTGACCAACCTTGCTGAGAGGTCCTACGTAAAGAAAACAATAAGTCAGCCTGGGATGACAGAAGTGTCCCATTAGCAAGCTCGTATATAGACCAAATACTCTGTATGAACTGCTTGATTATGGCATTGATTTTTACATCACCAAAAAATGGAAACAACTTAAATATTCATCAATAAGAGATTGGCTAAAATAGAGTACAATTTATCCATAAAGTGAAATATTGTATTATACAGCCACAGAAAAGAAGAAAGAAGCTCTTTGTGTACTGATATAGGCTCCAGATATAATACTGCTATACAGCAGCAGCGAAAAGAAGCCAGGGAATAGAACTATGTGCAGAGAATGCTACTTTTTGTGTTTAAAAAAAAAAAAAGTGTATGTGGGAGGATAAAGGAGGATGATTCATAGAAGGCATCTTGAAAGCAAATTTGATTGTGAGTCTATGACTAATGATTATTTTTATTAATATAAAGCTGAAAACAGAAAAACCAAGACACACAAAAATAATCATCCCAGTCCTCACCCCTAAAGATCATCAATGTTAGCACCTTCATGTAAGAACTTTGAATCTTTTTTCCTACACGAGTTTCCATACAACTATTTCACATACATAGAATCACATTGCATAAATTATTTTGCAATCTTCTTTTGCTGCTAAGCAATATTTTGCAGAGCATCTTCCATGTCATCACATAGTTTACATCATTCTTAATGGTTACATAGGCCATTGTTGCATTAACATAATGCATTATTATCATTTCCTTATGGTTTTACGTTTGGATTGTTTCACATTCTTTAAAATCCTAAATGGTACTATGATAAGCATCTTTATAGCTAAATCTCTGCGCACATTCTTAATTGTTTTAACAAGTAATTCTAAGAAGTGCAATTGGAAATGCAAGGATATGCACATTTTCAATCCTAAAATGCAGTCACCCAACTGTCCCCCAGGAAGGCATTCCAACTTACATGCTCATAAGGAGAGCGAGAGGACTATAAGCCTCTTGGGTTTGTTTTTGTTTGTTTCTTTGTTTCTTTGCTTGTTTGTTTGTTTGTTTTTTAGAATCTTGCTCTGTCGCCAGGCTGGAGTGAAGTGCAATGGCGCAATCTCGGCTCACTGCAACCTCTGTCTCCCGGGTTCAAGCGATTCCCCTGCCTCAGCCTCTGGGACTACAGGCGCCCGCCACCACACCCGGCTAATTTTTTGTATTTTAGTAGAGACAGGGTTTCACCATGTTGGCCAGGATGGTCTCGATCTCCTAACCTCATGATCCACCCACCTTGGCCTCCCATAGTGTTGGGATTACAGGCGTGAGCCACCGCGCCCAGCATGGGTTTTTTTTTAATACCTAAAAAAAAAAGCAGGTCTGAATCACTGCCCAGACTTAGTTTTCCCTTACATCTGTTGTTTGTTCAAGCCTCTGGAGTTTACTATAACAAGTAATGGTCAGAACATCCCTCCACCAGGTCAGGGGCTGTCATCAGTACCAACTCCAGGAGCCCTATCATGAGGGAAACTTAGAGGCAGAAGAAGATAGAAGAATCCAGAAGAAAAGCCCCAGTTCAGTAAAATCAGAACTCTGGGGTTCCTTCTGCCATACCAAACCTCAGGAGGCCCCAGATCCATCATTAGGGGAGGGGTGCTAGGTAAAAATCAACTTATAGAGAATTTACTACATCCCTGGCACTTCACCCAGAGCTTTATGAGCAATATGTCATTTAACTCCAACAAAAGTCCTATGAAGAGAACGCAATGACAGTATTTAGTCCATTCCAAAATGTGCTTTGATCACATTTAACCACTTCTGAACTAAAAGATAAGGAAGTGTGTCATCAACCATAATTGGAAGCATTTGTTTTCTTTTTTGGAGGTACATAAAATAACAGTGCATTTTATAAACAGTGGCATCTTAGATCTAATGAAAAATGACATTATCCCTGTTGTATATTCAAGGGGGCCAAGGCACAGAGAGGTTAAGCAAATTGTCCAAGGTCACCTTCAGGGAGTACGTTGCAGAGAACCTTGATTAGATTTCAGATCTAGCTGACTCCAGACCTCAACTTTAGCCCAGAAGTTTGTCTGACTCAAGCTTCAGCCCAGCAGACCAGCTCTCTCAATCAACCCTGCTCCTGCCATACCAAATGAGACTCAAAATAAAGGAAAATCTACAGTACCAATAGCAGCCAATGTCTCCCAGCTCCTGAATTCCAGGTATTAAAAAAATAAAATGAAATTCAAAAAAACGTAGCTACTATTTATAGAACACATATCACCAAACACAATGCCAAGCTCTCTACTGATACCATCTCATGTTTTCCCCCTGAAAAACCAGACATTATCTTTTTCTGCTGCATGACATTTAGACCACCTTTCTGTTTCAGTTTGTACCAGATTCCTGCAGAAACTGTAAAAAGTAACTAGAACATATTAGTTTATTATGTAAAGTAATATTATCCTTTCCCTACCTCTAGTCGAAACAATTTTTTTCCATTTCTGACTTTAGTTCTCCTCCTTAGTACATCCTAAACTGTAAATAATTTGATCACACCCTTCTTTCTTGGTTTTAACAAATGAAGATATTATCTACCTACTATGAAAGATGAGAAATTGGTTTATTTACTTTATTTTTTTCTCCTCTCACCCAAGTATTTATAAGGTATTGTTTTTTAACTGGCAATCTTAGTACTTTAAAAATATATACTTAGTGGTTACCAGGAGCTGAGACATGGGGATAGTGGGAGTTATCGTTTAATAGATGTGAAATTTCAGTTTGAGATGATGAAAAAGTTTTGGAGGTACATAGATTGTGAATGTACTTAGTGCCATAGTGAATTGTACACTTAAAAAAATGATTAAAATGGAAAATTTTATGTTATGTATATTGTATCACAGTAAAAAAAAGAATTTGAAATTATCACATTAGAAAAAAAGTATGCTTAATGAGGTATGTATTATAACAATTACCATTCTATATAGGTTAAGTAACTTGTCAAAGATCACACAACTAACAGAAGATTTAAAACCAAATTTTCTCTGACTCAGCAACTCCAAGTTACCCCATTCAGAGCTCCTGCCCATTCCTCTCCACTCCTGTGCAGAGAATGTGCACGGAATCTTTCATTCATTCAGTCTACCTATTAGATGTTTTTTCCGAGGGCCTACTTTGTTCCAGATGCTGTCTTAGGTGCTAGGGATCCTATAGCAGACTGACACCGTCAGCACTCAGCATTCACCTGTTTCCTTCATGCATTCACCTGTTTCCTTCATGCTCACCTTAAACAGCATGCGCACCTCCTGGTCCTCATTCTCCAGCGCCCAGAGCCGCTTCCGAGCAGCTTCCTGCAAGGGTCCGTTTACACACCTCCTGGAGCGGCTCTTTACACAGAAGGAGAGTGTCAGGTCTTAAAGAGAACAGAGAGAGAAGGATCAGGCTGGAAATAGAATAAAATGGAAGAAAGAGTTAGATAAACCCACAGTGTTTCCCCTACATGTATACCTGAACCCTCAACTGGTGTCCTCATTAGTTACAGATGAGAGGGGTCTTAACACTCCTTGGAACACCCCTTTAAATGGTCCTCCCTAGAGGAAAAACACATACTGAACCCAGGAGGGCTCTGGAATCGCAAGAGTTGATGCACTCACATTGGTTATTTCTGCTTTGCACAGGGTTTATTCCTACACTGCCTGTCACTGATGTGATGGTGCTGACACAGGACCAGCTAGGACATACATCACTCCCTGTGAATAACTTGTGAAAGTTTAGAATCAATAGGACTTTACTCATATTTAAGGAAATGTACTTATATGTCAAATTATCTTATGTAATAGACATATACTTTGTGCATTACACATAAACACATACACATAAATATAAACACATTACACATAAACGCATTTTCTCTAACCTGTTTTTTCTGATACTGCAATTATTAATGTTTGTCAGGGTAATTAGTTAATGTATTAAAGTCTACCTTTAATTTCTCCAAAATGCACATTCATTTAACAGATACTCATTGAGAGCTTTCTGTGAGCCAGAAGCTGTTTTACAGGCTTCTCAGCAGAGAACAAAACAGGCAGTCCCTGTTCTGATGGAGCTTGTATTCTTCTTGGTAAGTGAGTAACTACGCAAGAAATTGCACAAACACAATAGTTTCAGATGGAGAAGAGTGCTATGAAAAAAAATTAATGGGGTCAAGAGACAGAGAGATGGAGTGCTTGAAGTCCTTTGCATAGTGTTGTAGAGAAAAGTCACACTGAGGAGGTTCATTGTATAATTGCACTTTGCAATGTGTCTTCTTTAGACAGTAAGCAGCAATCCTGTTAAGAATTATTCAACACAATAAACCAATAAACCGAGAAGGCATTGGAATAGATCATCACAGAGGTCTCACTTCCAGCCTCAACTTGCCAGGACCATTTCAAATTCCTGAGTACATTAGAGATGACCCCTATCATGCTGGCCTGAGTCCACAAAGCAGCTGTGGACTTCTACCTTTAAAAGGCTTATCTTTAATCTAGAAGTCGTGAAAATGCTGTGGCTGCAAATGAGCTCTTCTACGACATTCCCAAATGACCTGACTTTGATGTAAACTTCACGTGGGTGTTTGTTCCACTCAGTTCCTCCTAGGCTTGTCCTCTAATCTCATGCAATCCCCTTTTCTTCAGCAGCCCCCATCCATCCAGGCCTCCATCTGGTAGCCTCATGGCATGCTGAGCTCTAGGAGGAAGTACGGCACAAAGATGAAGCCCAGGGAGGGGTCATGCAGGCTCCAGCTCAAGACTGGGCTCTGTCCCTCAGTAACTGTGCCACCTTAAACAATTAATCGCCTCTCTGTGCATGGCTTTTCCCTTTAGCAAAATGGCTTTTATGGTACCCATCCCACAGGGGTTTTAAGATGTTTACTAGACTGGGTGCAGTGACTCATGCCTGTAGTCCCAGCAGTTTGGGAGGTCAAGAGAGGAGGAGAGATTAAGCTCAGGAATTCAAGACCAGCCTGGGCAACATGCCAAAACCCTGTCTTCTGACAAAAAAAGAAAGAAAAAATTAGCCAGACGTGGTGGCCTGGGCATGGTGGTGCATGCCTGTAGCCCAGTTACTCAGAGGCTGAGATAGGAGGATGGCTCGAGCACAGGAGGCTGAGGTCACAGTGAGTCAACATCACACCACTGCACTCCAGCCTGGGCAATGGAACAAGACCCTGTCTCAAGGGAAAAAAAAAAAAAAAATTCTTCCTAAATAACATCGTGCATATAAATCTTTTTACTCAGTGCCTGGTACATGTTAAATATTCAATAAACACATTAAGCATTAGCTGTTGCCCCTCCTCACCTCCCCATCACCAGCAAGTACTGCTCATGGCTGGCTGTCCTTAGATGATCATGACTATTAACCTTGGCAATAACTGATTCTATGATTCCTTTCTATGAAACCCATCTCATCCATCCTTCCAACATCTGATCCACAATACCCATTCAAATCTCTTAGAGTAGCCCCTGCTGACTGACAGTCAGGGCCTTAGGTGTGAATCTCCTTGCCATGCACATGAATCCATGAATATGGAACTCAAAAGACCTGGACTTAAATAAGCAGACTGCTCTTGAGATCTCAACCGTGAGAACTGATACTTAGGGCAGAACTTCTGGGCCCACAGTGGGATCCTACAGTGCCCTCTGCATCACTAGAGCAGGGAGGAAGTCAAGCTCAATATTGTTTTCATGAAGTGGATTGTGCCACAGATTAATCCTTCTCAAAGTCAGTTCTGTAATTGTGATAATATGTCTGACTGATTCTGTCTGCAACTGCACTGCATTAAGGAGAGGTTGGCAGCTACAGCCATCTCCCCTTCTTACTCCGTGACCTTCCTGGAAACAGCATCGGGGTGGAAAATGCTGAAAGATTGACAAGTTCAGCCTGAGGTCAGTTCAGTTTCACCTACAGATACCCTTTGTTCACTGGCCTTCATGCATTGATAAGGCAAAATGCTGACTCTACAGAGCTCATGAAACAACAGATGGTAATTCAGGTTTTTTCGGGGGTGGTCCAAGCTGACAGACAGATAAGCAGATTAACACAGTATCAAGAAACACAGGGCAAAGTTTTTCTCATTGTCAACCAAGAAGTTTGACAGAATTTGAAATCGGGCCTACGGCTATACCACCCTGAACACGCCCGATCTTGTCTGAATTTGGGAAAAGAAAGAACCTGGTGTGACATGTATATAATATCTATTTACATGGTCTAGATCCTTTAAATATTTATAATCTTTTTCACAAGTCTATATTTTGTGTTACAGGGAGAGCTACATTTTTGGAGGGTGAAGGAGAGTCGTGGTTTTGAACAAGGCCCTTCCTCATCATGTGTTAACTGTGTCGTGGTGAAGTTATTTCCCTCTCTGACACTCTGTTTCCCATCAGCTAAATGGAGATTTGGGCACTTCCACCTAGCAATGGGCAAGCAAAAATGAGAAAAACATGTGAGGATCATTTGGCATGCGAATTGCCCTTTAAAATGGTCCCATCTACTGTACAACAGAAATCAAGTCTTCTACAGGTTTGTCCTCAGAGTTTCTGGTACAGAGTTCAGCTGAGATGCACCTTTCCTCTGATGACAACTTTCTCTTTGCAGGCTTCATCAATGTCTTTCAAAGGGGATTTTGTGAGAGGATGTGTATTAAGAATAAGATTTTTTTCACATTAATTTCAAAACTTTTTCTGCTTCTGAAAGATTCATACAGATGCCCTTCTGCTCAAGCCAATCTCACTTCACATATTCATTTAGTTATTCACTTATTTAACAAATATTCACTCGGAACCTACTACATATAAATTACTATGTCGGGTATCATATAGAATGTAAAAGTGGCCTCCACATATTCATTCAGCCATTCATGTATTCATTTATTTATTTATTTTGAGGAAAGGTCTCACTCTGTTACCCAGGCTGGAGTACAGTGGTGCAATTACAGCTTACTGCAGCCTCGACCTCCCAGGCTCAGGCAGTCCTCCCATCTCAGCCTTTCAAGTAGCTGGGACTGCAAGCATATGCCACTATGTCTGGCTAATTTTCTGATTTCTTTTTTTTTTTTTTTTTAGAGATGAGGTCTCACTCTGTTGCCCAGGCTAGGCCCCAACTCCTGGGCTCAAGTGATCCTCCCATCTCAGCCTACCAAAGTGCTGGGATTACAGGCAAGAGCCACCGCTTGCTGCCCATGTGTTTATTCATCAAAGATTTTCTGAGCAGCAACAATGTATGAACAACTCTTTGAGGTACCATGTTGAATATAAATATTTTAATTACCCCTATCTCTCAACACCTTCAAATCTTAAGTTATGATATACTTTCTTTAACAAAGCAAATAAGTATGGAGCTCCTAATAAGTGCCAGATTGTGAAGAGCTTTGAGTGACAGCTTGAGAAAGTTAAAATTAATTTTGTAGGCAATGGAGTGCAACAGAAGATTTGTGAGCAAGCAAATAGCATAGTCAAAATCTTTTCATCAAAAGGGAAAGAGGGAGGGGCTCTTTAGATGGGAGAGATAAAGAGGTTACTGCAATACTCAGCATGGAAGAATAGGGCTTGTCTTTGGGATTTGGATACCTGGATTCATGTTCTGTGGTAGAAAACATTTTTCCTTGTATTCAGATGAGGCTATACACTCACTCGATATAGTTGGATCCTTGGAAGGAGTTTCTTTACCTGTAGAAGATGAAATAAAAGGTCATCTTAAGAGTGTAAGGAAGTTGGAAGCAAGTTATAAGCAAGGCTGCAGTTTTTGTCAAGTGACAACTTTTTTCCACGATTAGTGGCATGGAAGAATTCTAATTGTTATCACCATTGCCTTGTAATTATCTAAGCTATTATCAAAGAACTGTCATACATGCCATCTCAATCCAGCATCAACCTGGGTATGCCCATCTTATTGAAAAGCAGATCCCTATTCACATATCAAACTAGGTCTCATGGCTTAGAACACTGAAGGTGCTCAATATACATTGAGCCTACACAAATCATCACAGATCTGACTACAGCAAGGCTTAAGGTTCAATAGGGGCAGATAATGGAAGGGCTGGAGTGGAGACAGACATTGGCATCATTAGGGAGACAATTGGGGTGTGGTTGTAATGACCCTGACATGTATAATTGTCCCCAACTGTCCTTCTGTCTGACCATTAAATAGGGTCCTGTCAGGACTCTCTTTCTTCCCAACTCTCTGAAAAGTACTGTCTTCACAATGGTAGAAGTGGAGTAAAAAGAAGAAGAAAGAAGATCAAGACACAGGCTAGGGCTGGGGAGGAGGAAACTTTGATGGCAGCGAGTTGAAAAGAAAGAAGATGGTGTGCCTATAAAGCATAATGAAGTAGACACAGAGGGAAATGTCAAAAACATTGCTGTAGAGCATGGGTCTCCTTTATGGCATCCCCAAAATACAACAAGGAAACTCAAGTCCTTCACACATTAATTTTAGTTGATGGATTCTGTCCTTTTTTTTCCATAAACCTGTTCAAGAACTGTACTATGGAGTCAGAATGTGATAAGTATTACCTGGTCCTGAAAAGCAGAGTTAGAGAACCTTGGCTCAACCACTATTTGTGAGTCACTCGTTGAATTTGCTTGTAAAATTGTGCATCAGAGCCAAAGAGGCCTACCAAGTTTTGCATACTGGATCTGTGCTTCTAATGATACAGCTCAAGAATGCAACAGGGGTGGAGCAGTCACACTCACTTCTGGTTAATGTTGAACCTAAATTCTCATATTGCTGCTAATAGTCTGTGTCTCCATTCTGTGTCTATGGAGGGGGATTTTGACACCCAAATTGAGGACCTTCCATTTCTTCACAGTGGGAGCAGTTAGCACTGTTTTGGGTGATGTACATGAAGAATGAAGTGGATTTCAGCTGGAATAGGCAGAAGCAGGGGCCTGTCAGCTCTTCATCCAGTAAATCTTGTTAGCTGTTCAGTGCTGAAAGCTAAGCAGCTTAGCTGGAAACCTGGCAGCAATGAGCTACAGTCGAACAGGATCATTTTTCAGTTCTGCCCCGAGGAAGCAAAAGCAACTGCAGTAAAAAGGCACTGCCTTGGGAATAACGAGAAATGAGAATGAGCACAAATCAAATCTTCCCATACATGAGTTCAGTGACCCTGGGCAAGACACTTCACCTGTCCACTCTGTGAGTTTTCACTTTCCCCACTTACAAATGAAGGATTGATCTAAATTAGTGCTTTTGAACCCCAGCTGCCTATTTGAATCATCTAGGTTGCCTTTTAAAAATATTGCTTCATCCCAGCTAAAAAAAAAAATTAAAACAATTGGACTCATGAAGAAAAAGAGTAGAATGATGGTTACCAGAGGCAGGGAAGGGTGTGTGTGTTGGGGGAAAGTAGGGATGTTAGTGGGTACAAAAATGCAGTTAGATAGAATAAATAAGATCGAATGTTCGATAACACAACAGGGTGACTATAGTCAACAATAATTTATTGTACATTTGAAAATAACTAAAGGAGTATAATTGGATTGTTTGTAACAAAAAGAAAGGATAAATGTTTGAGGCGATGTGAATTACCCTGATGTGATTATTACCCATTGTATACACCTATATCAAAATATCTCATGTATTCCATAAATATATATGCCTAATATGTACCCACAAAAATTAAAAAGAATAAAAGAATAAAAAGAAAAAATATTGCTTCATCCCTAGAGATTCAGATTTTTGTAGTCCATAGTACAGCCATAGATCTTTTTTTTAATAATAAGTTCTTCAAATGATTCTAATTTGAGCCAGTGTTGAGAACCATATGTCTAGATTGGTGCTTCTGAAACTTTATTGTACCTATGAATCACCTATGGATACTGATAAAATGCTGATTCTGCTTCAGTATTTGAAAGCTGAGGTTCTGCATTTCTGATGTTTTCACAGGTGATGCTCCTCCTGCTGCTCCCAGGACCACACTTGGAGTGGCAGCCTGCTTTCCTGGGACAGAGTTTGACCATAGACTACAGCAAACCCACAAACATCTTCTTTATTTTTTTCTGGCCCACACAGTGAATTTTTAATTTGAACTGCTTGACATCATTTAGAAATTGAAATGTTCCACATAACCCAGATGCTTGGGTTTGTTTCGAAACGTGGAAGATCTGTAGCCCAGGAGTCTCATTGTCATATGGCAACAGTCAGCTGGGGCTGAGTGGTTGCTGTCGCTCTACAGGACATTTGTTCTCCAGCCACCATGGTCCCCACCCTATTCCATCGCTCATTTACACCCAGCCCTGGCAAGTTTGCGAGTGTGTCCCTGCTGTAGAGTTCTCCGAGAAAATACAATAACCTGACAATGAGGGCTTGTGAGGTGAGCCCACCTTGAAGAAGGGAAGTCAAGGATGGGGACCCTGGTTTGGGGAAAGGGTGCATAGCTTTTTAAGGATTTCTGAGGCTTAGAGCAGAAAATTGCAAGGTTTTGCAAAATGTGATATGTGAACTGTCTGTATCAGAATTTTTTAGATAATTGTTTTTAAAAAGATGTCTATGCAAAAAAACTTATAGAAAATATAGAAGAATATCTGCATGACTTGATGTTGCCAGTGGTTTCCTAAACAGTATGGAAAAAGTGCTACCCTCAAAAGGAATAATGGATAAATAGTAATACATTAAAATTAGAAACTTCTATTAATCAAAAGATGCAATTAAGAAACTGAAAAGCAAGTGACAGAGTACAAGAAATATTGATCATACATATGTATAGTCATTAAATAATTCAAACATAGAATATATAAGGAATGCCAAAAATCTGTGAGAAATAGGTAGCCAGCCCACCAGAAAAATGGGCAAAAGGCTTGAATAAACTTTTCACCAAAGACAATATTCAAACAGCCAATAAATACATGAAAATTTGTTTCACCTCATCAGGGAAATGAAAAGTAAAACCACAGTGGAACACAACTACACAGACTGGCTAAAATGAAAAAGACAGATAAAGCCAAATGTTTGTGAGTATATAGAGCAACTAGAATACCTAGAATATACTGCAACTAGAATATACTGCAAGTGTGAAAATAAACGGAAGTTCTATCTTTGGAAAACTGACAGTGTCAATTCAAGCTGAAAATATGCATGCACTAAGACCAAAGACAACCACTAAAATATTCAGAACAGCACTATTTATAAGAACCCAAACTTGGCCACAATTCAAATGTCAATTTACAGTAGAATGAACAAGTAAATTATGTATGTATAATATATAATTAAACCTTAATCCAGCAAATCGGGCACTGTGGCACATGCCTACAATCTCAGCTATTTGGGAGGCTGAGGCTAGAGGATCGTTTCAGCCCAGGAGTTCAAGCCCAGCCTGGACAACATAGCAAGCCCCATCCCCCAAAAATTAAATAAATAAATAAATCCAATACAACAATGAGAATGAATGAATTACAACTGTATAAAACAATATCGACGAGTATATTCACTTGTGAAAAGTCACCACGCTGTACACATGATTTCATGCACAATTCTGTATAAATGGTAAATTTTTTTTAATCCTCTTAAAGCCTTTACTGACCTCAACATTCTTTTTCTTTTTTAACTTTTATTTTAGGTTTTGGGGTACATGTGAAGGTTTGGTTCTTAGGTAAACTTATATCATGGAGGTTTATTATACAGATTATTTCATCAACCAAGTATGAAGCTCAGTACCCAATAGTTATCTTTTCTGCTTCTCTCCCTCCTCCCAACCTCCACCTTCAAGTAAATCCCAGTGTCTGTTGTTTTCCTCTTTGTGTTTATAAGTTCTTATCATTTAGCTTCTACTTACAAGAGAGAACACATAGCATTTGGTTTTCTGTTCCTGCATTAGTTTGCTAAGAATAATGGCCTCTGCTCCATCTATGTCTCACAAAAGACATGCTCTCATTCTTTTTTATGGCTGTATGGTATTCTATGATATATACATGTTAACGGTACATTTTTATGAAAAGTTGAATTTTAAAATATTCCTGGAGCCCCTCTCTACCTACTCTACCTTGAAATATCTAGGAGTAGAGTCCTGAGGTGTGCATTTTTAATTAGCACTTTGGGTATTTCTGATGTCTTCTAGGGCGTGAGACTCCTCAAACCAATTCACCAGAGGCCTCAGAACCCATGAGCCAGAAGGGCACCTCTCTGAGAAACAATGAGGAAGCTGGAAAAGTAGAAAGCATTCTATAGGATTGTCTGTTTACAGAATTCTTTTACACATGGTGTTATATTTCAACATGAAGAAGTTTGAAAACTTGATCTGGGCCTTGAAAAAGAACCAGAAATGATTCAAGGCAACAAAAAACTGTTATATAGAATAAATTACCTTAGGAAAAAAAGTATGACTTTTATAACTGAAAGAAAATAAACCAAAAGGTCTATAGTAGTTATCACTGAGTCATTTTAACAATCTTTTTGATACTTTTATCTACTTTCCAAATATTCTAATTTTTCTTTTTTATAGGCACATTAAAATATTATTTAACTGAAATATAAATTTTTTGAAAAATAAAAGTTTTGTGTATTAAAGATGATAAACAACACAATCTGCTAACAATACAGGCTGCTGATTAATAATTGTTTTAATATTAATACTTTAATCTACTATTTCAATTTCAGCTTTGTCAATTGACGAGGTAATGTCAGTAATAGCCTTTTTATCATCTTTTCTTCTTCAGTATAGAACGCAGTCTAGGGTCAAGTATTACATTTAGTTGTCAAATGTCTTTAGCCTCCTTTCATTAGGAACATTTCCATGTGATTTTTTTATGACTTTTTTTTTCTCTAATGACATTGACATTTTTGAGTGATAAAGTCCCTCCTCCACCCTTCTTTTAGTTTTTCTTCAACTTTTATTTTAAGTTCAGGGGTACATGTGCAGGTTTGTTATATAGGTAAACATGTGCCATGGTGATTTGCTGCACAGATCATCCCATCACCTAGGGATTCAGCTCGGCATCCATTCATTATCTATTCAAAAATATGGAACACTTCACAAATTTGCATGTCATCCTTGCACAGGGGCCATGCTAATCTTCTCTGTATCTTTCTGATTTTAGCATACGTGCTGCCAAAGAAAGCTCTCTGTTTTTCAAATATTCTGTAATTGGCATGCATTTGTTTTCTAACACTAAAGGCAGGTAGAGAAGTGGTTAAGAACAAGTGGCAATCAGACAGTCCTGGACTCAAACCCTGGCTTCTTCATTAATCATGTGACCCATGTGAACCCAGTCTATGTAGTCTATGTGGAGCTGATTCTCTCCGTAGCTCCAAAAGTGAGCACATAATTTAGGCATAATTCAACTGGGTTATGCAGTGCCATGGCCACATGGTCAAAGTTAAGCCAGTGAGAATTAGTTCTAGGACCCTCATCAGCACACTTAGCAAAGACATTTCTTTTCACTGCACTAGAAGTTATGGATACGACAGCCTGGAGCTGTGGTGCCCACCACAAGGAGAAAGCCCACCTGACATTGAGTCCAACCCATAAAAACAGAGCTTAGGAAAGATAGCTTTCTGATAACATCATCTGAACACCTTGATTTAGCAATATCTGAAGGAAAAAAAAAACCTAGACTTTGATTTATTAATCAATAAATTGCTTTTGATATAAGTTAGTTTTATTTTTATTATTATTGATCAGAAAAAGTTACTAACCCTCAGTTCAGAAAAACATTGAGATTTATTTGTAAACCGCCAAACTGGTTTCCAAAGAGGCTGTAATATTTTGTATTCCCACTAGCAATGTGTGAGAGTTCTGGTTGCTCCACATCCTCACTAACAATTGATGTTATCAGTCTTTTTAATTTGGGCCATTCTAAGTATGTAGGCCATTTTATCTGATTGTTTCAATGTGCATTTCCCTAATGACTTATGATGTTAATCACTTTTTCACATGCTTATTAGTCATCCACATATTTTTTATATTGAAGTGTCCATTCCAACATTTTGCAATTGTTATTGGATTATTTATCTTATCACTACTGAGTTGTAAGAGCCTTTTTTTTAATATTCTTGTTCTGATATTACTCCCCAGTTGATGGCTTGCTTTTTATGTTCTTGGCAGATGTATATAAGTGGGAGGAAAGCAGGATAGGGTGGGAATGAGCTTTGTACACACATGGGATGGTAGAAGCCATCCGGCGCATGCTGGGGAGGTGGGTAGTTGTGGGACTAAAATGGATAAGTATGGTAGGGTCAAGATGGGAAGCACTTTAAGGCAGGCAGGGGTGTTTAGAATGGATACAGTAAGCAATGGAGAGATGTGAAATGTTCTTGAGCATGGCAATGGTATAACAAAAGTGAAAATTCTACTTGGGTAACATGGGAAGGGTAAGGAGAGAAAAGCACAATAGGCAGGGAGCCAGCTGAAGAGGTGCTGTGAAAATCCAGGGAGGTGAGTGTGAGAATGTGGGGTGTGGCCCTGGCAATGAGAAGTGAGGGCATAGAGTGAATGGGGCTATATTTTAAAACAAGAAAAGAGAAGGCATCTTGACATATTGAATATGAAGGATAAAGATGGGGAAGAGGCAAGAATTGCAGAAAATGAGTGAAGGAGGGGATTTAAAAGATCACCTAGTTCCACTCCCAAGTTTACTGTTGAGAAACGAAAGGCCCAGAGAGGAGTCGTGATTTTACTGAGATCGCACAGCAAGTTAGCAAGAGAGCCAGAGGCCATCCAAATCAATGGGTAGGGACCTTGCCGTTCTCACTACATTAACCTGACCTCAGAACTCTAAAGTCTCGGGCCTCTGATCACGGAAACATCTCACAACTTGCTGAAAATGAGAATCCACCTTCATTTCTCCTCTCTCAGCCTCTCTGTGCTCCTACCACCCACCACCATGCTCAACTTTTAAAAGAAGACTAAACAGTAAACATTTCTCTGCATGTTTTTTTTCCTGTACCCACATTTTTTTTCTTTTTTGACTTAACAAACCTACCATCAGCAGTTTTTATGATGTAAACCACTTTCTCCTTGTTGGGATGAGTAGATGTTAGAAGTACAGCTACATCTACCCACATGAATATATCTTAGATTATAATGTTTAGCAAAAAAAAAAAAAAAAAAAAAAAAGATGCATCATGATATCATTTTGTTTAACTTTTAAAGTCTATAAAACAATTCTTCGGAATGATTATGAGCTCATGAATATGTAGTGAAAGCACATAACCATTGAATTCATGAAAGTTATTAACTATGTGGAGAGAGAAGGGGAATGAGATTGGAAAGAGATATCCAGGGGCCGCTAAGTATGTTTGCGATGTTTTATTTCTTCAAAAAGTAAGAGAAAGAAAAAGGTAAAGTTCTGAAGATAACATGACATAATGCAAAAATTTGTTACAGCTAGATGGTGGGCTAACTATTCTAATATCCTCTATTATCAGTATGTTTTACATGCTTTACAAGGCTTTTAAAATTCAAAAGTGAAGCATCGTTTACTACTGTCAGCATTCACCCTTGATCTCTTGTTATTATACTGATGATTCGCATCTATCAAAAAGGTTAAAAGGAAAGTTACAAGCACCAGTGACCAACAGAGGTGAATGTATCTCTTCCACATCTTCTGTTTAAGGGCATAAATCTGCCAAACTTTTTCAAACAGGCATTGAAAATAAGGGAGAAGTGCTAGAAGCTTTCCAATCAACAAACTTTGGCATGGGTTTCTCTGTGATCCAAAGTGAACAATTGTATCTTATTAAACAATGGCAAGAAACAACTCATAGATAGGGTGGGGAAGTCAGAGATGATAGCAACGGATCAGAACCTATCCTCTCACCATATGCAGTTCCCCGGATTAGGGGACTGCTGTGAGCAATTGAGAGCCATCCCAGGGAACAGATGCTGCAGGCAGAGTCCACACGTAAGAATGCAGGTGCCTGGAGTAGTCAGAGTCAATGTTCATTATTGCGTCACTCCACGCAAACCAGTGTGGCAGCTGTCCAGTGCTCAGTGCTATCAAGAGCCTTCTCCTTTCCTGTGTCCATTAGCCCTGAGGACTCACTGTTTTGGTGTCTGCTGTTAGCTCCCACTTAAACAGACACAAGGCAGAAGCACCCCAGGAAACATGAGCACAGACTTCTCCAGGCCAGGATGGAATTAGCAGAAACTGATGTAAGAATGGTCCCTATTAACTAACAATAAAACAGCCTGTAGTTACCGAAGGGTTATCAAAAGCCAGACCCTGTGCTAAGTCCATGAGAGGAATTATTCAATTTAATCCTCACAAAAGTTCCATAGGATAAGTACCACCATTAGATACAGTTTACAGCCAGGAAAACTGAGGTTCAAAAAACATGAGGGACTTGCCAAGGTCACACAACAATTAAGTTGCTCCAGGATGGGTCTCATACTTTGTCCCTTTTCTCTAGGATAAATAGGGGAATCTGGAATGGGAATATCCAGATCAACTGGACTTGGACCTACAACACCCACATCAACCACATCAACCTCGCTAGGGAAAGGCCCTGACACATACAGGGAATAATATGGGGGAATGGCATGAAAAGTCTCGAGGGAGATACATAGCAGGCTGACTCTTGGTGAAAAGGTGAATCCGAGGTGCCAGCCAGCAATCAATGGCAAAAAGAAGGTGAAAGAATAAAGTAATTGAATGATAGTGTTATTATGATTTTGACTTTTTTCAATATTGTTTTTTGTTTGTTTGTTTGTTTTGAGCTGTGTAACTCTGTTCTACAGGAAATCTTTGGCTGAAGGACAGATGTCAACTAGAAGCAGAGCCGCTCTAGGTAAGGATGAGGGAACATGAGCAGAGCTCTCTGAGACACCTCTACGCAGCAGTTTACAACCCTAAAATTTTATAGATGACCATATGGAGGCCCAGAGAGAGAGCGAGATATACTAGTCATCAAAATGCAATTAACAATGGTTAATTTTATTGTGCTCAACTAACTGTGCACCAGGCTGTTTCACCATTTCACATGTAGACTTAATCTCCACCACAGCTCTATGAAGAAGGCATTATCATGTCATAAAAGCTACAGATAAGGAAAACTGAAACACAGAGGAATTAAATAAGTTGTCAAGGCAAGTAAAAGAACCAAGATCAAATCCAGACACTTTGGCCTCAAAGACCAAGTGAGTAGCCAAGATGACACCTGCCTAACTAGAGCTAGAGGAAGTCAGATCTAGACCCCAATCTCCGACTTCCAGACCAGTGGTCCTGCATGTCTCCCTCCATGCTGTTTCTGCTCTCATGGGGCACAATGACAATAGGACTTAGTGGGAGGGACTGAAAAGTGTTTACATCTGAGAAATCTGGAGAAGCGAAATTGTTCATAGATTAAGTCGTGCCTTTTGTGCCAAGGGCATCGTTTGGGGTTTGTTTGCTTATAGTTTTAGGTCCACAGGTTGCCTTTTTCTGGGAGACACTCCCTGCTGTAGGTGCCAAGGTGCCTAGATGAAGACTTCAAGCAGAGGAAGCAGAATATGGTTGTTTGAGTTCACTTCAATGACCTCGAGTGCCTTCTACAAGCCCAGGTCATAAGACTATAGAAGAAAGTTGTCTGTCAGAAAGTAGAAAGCCCTCAGCTAGGGGATGCTCCTTAGCTCCTTCTCTCAGGAACCATGGTGGAGCCCCAGGAAGACACACAGTTCTAACAAGGGTTAGGAATGATTCTTTGGAGCAAGGTTCCCCTATCTCCCAAGCAAGCCTCCCCCCACCAATCTACCCCCACATTTCCCCAAAGCCACCACTCATCCTGATAAACACCACACAAGAGAACACAGTGCCCTACCTTCATTCTCCTCTGAGAAAAAGAAGAAGGTTGCTTCAGGGAAACCAACCAGCCTGGTTGGCCTGGAACTGACATATCCCAGCAAATTCCTCAGTCCCAGGCAAACCATAATGGCTGGTCACCCTAAGTCACTCTCCCACGACTTGACAATTTTTTAGAGCAACAACTCTCCATTTCCTCAACTTGATGCCCACACTCACACACACACTCACACACAAATCACACTGTAATAGGTGGAGGCAGGAAACTGCCTGTTTTTCTCCAGTAACAGCAACCCTGACAAAAATAGGCTTGAATGACTAAGGCCAAGTTTATGACCACCTATAGGCCACAGAGGAACTCACTGCCTGAACTTTCTTCCTGTCCTGGGGGATCTCGGGAAGAAAGGAAGGAAGGGCTTAGTCACACCCTGGGAGTGGCAGCCAGGAGCAGTGCTGCTCAGCTTCTGACAGAGCGAACTCAACGCCTCTTTCTTCAGGAAAAAAATAGATGCTTCCAGGCTTTACTCCCTTTTTACAGAGCCAGCATGACAAACACCCAGGGAGGAAGGAGAGGCAGCCAGAAAGCACAACCATCTCCCCATCTTTGGGAGAAAAGTTTCCCCAACCCAGCAGGTCCCTGAGCCTCCACTGGACCATCCACTTTGGCCAAGCCACAGGCCAAGGGCCCCCTGGGAAACTCACCTGGGCCCCGGGTCAGACTCCGCTCCCTGGGGATGCAGAAGCAGCCACCCATGTGTATACCATCCTACCCCGGCCGAGGCCCTTGAGAACACCGGCCAGAAGAGTGCTGCAAGGGACAGCCTCCCAACGGTGTCCCTCCTCCCGCCTCCTCCCTGGCACACGAGGGACCGAGGCCTGCTCAATGCACAATGCAGCCTTTGATATCCCGGCTACAGCAGGAGGCCCAGGGAGGGTGGGAGGGGCAGCCTAGCCCAGCCTGCAGGCCCACAGCTCTTGCACTGTCAGGCCTGGAGAACAGGGCTCCTCCCTGCCTCTCAGCAGATCGCCTCATGCCTATCAGCCTGCAGCACATTCCTCGCATTCTAGGATTGAGATACACAGTTTGGTTCTTGTGGGGGCAGCCAGGGCGGGGGAGGAGGGCAGAGAACATCCCAGAGATCAAGACTGCTGTTGGCTTTCTCCCTCCCTGACTGACTTGGCCCACACTGACTGGCCTGCCACCCCTTTACAGTGATCTCCACCCAGTCTCTCTCTGCAAAGGCCTCCCTTGGCTCTCTGATAAAGTTGGAGCTGTGGGTGCAGCATTTCACTTCGACCTAGCAGCATCAATGAGCCAGCTCCTCACTGGTGTGCAGGAAAAGAATCCAGGAGATCACCTGATGAAGCCCAGCGTTTTACAGGTGAGGGGATGGAGAACCAAATACATTAAAGGATGGGGAGAGGTTGGTCAATAGGTACAAGGTAAGAGTTACATAGGAGGAGTAAGTTCTAGTGTTCTATTGCACAGTAGGGGAACTATAATAATGTATCATATATCTCAACATAGAAGAGAGGATTTTGAATGTTCTCACCACAAAAAAAAATGATGTTTGAGATGCTGGATACGCTAATTACCTTGATCTGATCATTACACAATATATACATACATTGAAATATCATATTCTAGCCTATAAATGTGTAGAATTATTATACGTCAATTAAAAATAAAACAAAAAAAACACAACAAGACTACAGGTATGCATGCAAAACTGGTCTCACCAGACTAACCTCTTTCCCATTTCAGATAGGCAGTGGAGCAGGGGAATCCAGTTGATACTGTGGCTAAATTTCAGAAAACCTCCCATGAGATCTTGCAAAGGAGATGGAGAAAATATGGCTGAATGCCAGCAAGGCTGGACGGAAGCATGACTACTCTAACAACCAAGCTCAAAGAGCACTGCTCATCCAATGTTTCCTTCACGCCTAGAGCAAAGTGGTGAGAGGACCCTAGTGAAAGGCCCAAAGAATAGGAGGTGTGAGCTGAGAGAAGGTGGAGTCCTGCCGGGCCTGTGTTGCAGGCTCTTTGGAGGCTGAACTTGAGGTCAGTATCACCAACATTTTAAGGAGGGCAGCGTCCCAATCAAGTTTATATTCTGAGAGGAGCAGTTGGGTGACCAGGTGAAGAATGGCCTAGGGGTCAGTCCCACCGGAGGTCAGGAGTAGCCACCTCACACACCAGCCCAGCCCCAGAGGACAGGGTCTTGAGCCTGTCTCTGAAGCGCCGCTGTCATCTTCATGCTTACTCATCCTGAGACACAGTTTCCGAATGTTTACTGTGGGCCAGGCTCTCAATGTACGTTATTCTATTCAAATCCCGTAACAGCCCCATAATGTAGGCATCATTTCTACTTTGTAAGTGAGGAAACAGATAAAGAGGAGTGTATAACTTGTCCAACTCCTTCCCTTCTCCCACCATTTATGAATGTCAGAGTCAAGACTGAGCCAGGTCTAGTTGATTCCACAGCCCAGAAGGATCACGTTTCTGATACATGGGATACATTGTGGGTTCTCCCATGACTGCTAGGACACACAATGAGAAAGGCCCAGGAAGGAGTGAAATCTCTGGAGCCAGCTAACCATTTACGCAAAGACCCTGGGCTTTGATATGACCAGGTATGCAGATATGCAGCAATTGTAACATCCAGCAAAGAGATGAGAGCTGGGGTGGGGAGTAGAGTGCAGGAGGGATGGGGTCTGTGATCACATTGCCACCGGGCAGGATGTTTTCTCTGTGCAAGTCTATTTAAAGTATCTACTTCCCATACAGTTTCTCATGTGTTTCCCTTACCGAAGCACAGTGTTTTTGAGTATGAATTAGAATGTTTTCTTGGGCCCACAATGAAAGGACAAGAGTTTCTTTAGAAAACAATCACTTAAAACTGGGACGTGCATGAAAATCAGACAGTGACGAGAAGTCCCATGCTCTAACTTACACATGCTGACAGATGTGTAGACTTATCATTGCTCCTTGGCTGGTCTGCATACCACTCTTACACAGGTAGAACAACAATCAGACTATAAATGATCAAAACCAACTACTGAAAGGATCCCAGGCCATCTGTCAGAGATGACACCCTAGGCACTTGGCTGAGACACACATTATGG
Organism: Theropithecus gelada; assembly: GCF_003255815.1. Classification (NCBI taxonomy): domain Eukaryota; kingdom Metazoa; phylum Chordata; class Mammalia; order Primates; family Cercopithecidae; genus Theropithecus; species Theropithecus gelada. Next base: position 145,530,213 of record NC_037673.1, read on the forward strand.
CAGGTCTTAAATGAATAGTCCATTCTGGATGAAGTCATGGCTTCCCTTAAGATGCAAGAAACTAGTGCTGTTCTGCTCCTGGGTAGCCTGATGAATTGATTAGAGCAAAGAAATTTCCAGCAGGAGCAAAGGCCCTGAAGTAGCAACTTGCTTAGCATGTTAAAGGAAGTGTGGCTGAAGGCTAGTGAGGCAGGCGAGGGCACAGAGATGAAGTCAGAGAAAGCAGCAGGAGACCAAACAGTGTAGGGCCTTAGAGGTCATCTAAGGACTTCAGCTTTTACTCTGAATGAGGTAAAAGCCAATGGAGGACACTAAAAAGAAGAGTAACATGCATGACCTCTGGTTGTAAAGACTCAGCCTGGCTTACAGGCTATAGATGGAACTCCAGATATGCAGCAATTGTAACATCCAGCAGAGAGATGATAATGGATTGAACCAAAGTGCTACTGGTAGAGGTGATGAAAAGAGTTTAGGTATTAGACATATTTTGAAAGAAGGGTGTATTAGTCAAGGTACTTCGGAGAAACAGGACCAATAAAAGTTGATAAAGATAAAGAAAGAGGAAAAAAATTAACTAATCGGCTCCTGTGAGGGTTGGCAAATCTGAAATCCATAGGGCAGGCCAACAGGCTGGAGACTCAAGTAAGACTTGCTATTGCAGACTTTAGACCAAATTCCACAGAGCAGCAGACTAGAATAGAAGCTCACACAAATTTTCCATGTTGCAGTCAAGAATTCTTGAGAAGAATTTCTTCTTTTTCAGGAAACTTCAGTCTTTGGTCTTAAGGCCTTCAACTGATTGGAAGGCCCCCAATCAGTTGGTGGGAAGACCCACGCACATTATAGAGGGTAATCTGCCTTGTTCACTATCTACTGATGTGAATTTTAATCATATATTAAAAAAAAAATACCTTCAACATCTATTTTGTTCTTTGGTCAAACAACTGGGCACCATGACCTAGCCAAGTGAACACATGAAATTAACGATCACAGAGAGCCATGAGGATGTGTGGATATATAGAATGGATGAGAGGGAAAAAATATATACTCTAGAGCCATTCTGATATTTTTTACCTGAACAACTGACATAATTTAATACTTATTGAAATGTTAAATGCTAGGAGAAAAGAAGCTTCGTGAATTGAAACCAGGAGTTCGGTTTTGTATATGTGATATTTAATAGTCCTTTAGTACATGCAAGCAAATGTAGAGAAAGCAATCTGGAGTTCATGGAGAAGTTAAAAGCTGAAGGTAAGTATTTGGGAGTTGTCACTGTGCAGAGGGTATGTAAAGTTAGAAGACCAAATAAGATCTCTTAAGGGAGAAAGTGGAGGATAGAATACAAAGGATAAATCAAGAAAGAGCCCTACAAACACATTAATTTTTATATGAATAAGAAAGGAGTAGAAACCAGCAAAAGCGATAGAGAAAGAGTGGTCAGTGAGAGGATATGCACCAAGAGCATAAGATGGTACAGAATTCAAGTGAAGAAAGTGTAGGAAGAGCACCTGCAAGAGCAGAAGGTGATTAACTATGTCAAATGCTGCTAAGAAGTAAGATGTGCACAGAGAATTTACCACTGGACATTTGGTAGAGCAGTGGAGATAAAAGCTAGATTGGGAAAGCTTCAAGAGTATATAGTAAAAAAAAAAAACGGTGGAGCTCCAACCCACCTTCAACTCACCACCATCACCATCATTGCCATCATTATGGAATACCTCTTGTTTCCTTAATATTTGCTTGGTGTTCAGGGGTTACAAGCTCATATGTCTGCAAGAGCCAGGCAACTGATGAAAATGAGTGAGCTGGCCAGGAAACAAGTGGCAGCTGATCCCACTGTAATTGCCTGATGGATTCTTTCTGCCTGCTGCACAGACAAAACCAGTTCACTGAGACTGGTATTGCAGCAAAGAAAACCCTTCATTAATGTGAGGCCAGCCATGTAGAACAACCAGGGTTATCACTCCAGTCAATCTCCCCGAAGACTCAGAGTTTAGGGTTTTTCAAGGATAGTTTGGTGGGCAGGTTGGGAAGGGGTGGGTGCTGCTGATTGTTTGTGGATGCAATCATAGAAACGTAGAAAATAGTCCTCATGCACTGAGTTTGTTTCTAGATGGAAAACACAGGACAGGTGAAGTCATGAGTCTGGGTGGTGTCAGTCAGTTGCAAGAATGTAAAAGTCTGAAAGACATCTCAAAAGACCAATTTTAGGTTCTACAATAGTGTTGTTACCTACAGAAGCAATTGGGGAAGTCACAAATCTTGTGACCTCTGACCACATGACTCCTGAGCAATAAGGAATTAGAGAAACTATACCTACATTTTAGCAGAATTCACGTCCCTCCCATAATCTTAATCTTATGGCTTTTCATTAGTCTTACAAAGGCAGTTTCAGCCCCCAAACAACGAGGGAATTCGTTTTGGGGAGGGACTGTTATCATCCTTGCTTCAAAGTTAAACTATAAACTAAATTCCTCATATGGTTAGCTTGTCCTACACCTAGGGATGAGCAATGACAGCCAGCCTGTGAGGCTAGAAGCAAGACGAAATCAGTCACATTCAACTTCTCTCACTGTCACAATCTTCGCAAAAGCAGTTTCACCGGCGTCAAGGTTGGGGCAACAACAGGGAGAGGTGTACCTGTGGGGCATGGAGGGCACTGTTCTGTCTAAGAAGCAGCCCTTGCTAGGCTTTGGGCAATGAGGAACATGGTGCAGGACAGGTCTGTGTAACCAGACATTCTCGTTTGTCATGGAAACCAAACACCCAGATTTGTAAGTGAGGCTTCCTAATGTTTAAATGTTTATAAGTTATAGGAGGCTAAGGCAGGAGAATTACTTGAAACCAGGAGTCCAAGACCAGCCTGGACAACATATAAATACCCTATCTCTAAGAAAATGCTAAAAGTAAATAAATAAATAAATAAATAAATAAATAAATAAATAAATAAATATTTATAAATTATTTCAAAATATCTTTCAAAGCACTGCGTGGGCCAATACCTCAGGGCAGACAAACTTGCCTGCAGACCAAACCCAACCCAAGGGCCACCCACCAGTTTGCCATTTCAGACATAAAATTGAACTGTTTCCTTAGAAAATGTGTAATCTACTTGGAGCAATCATAAGTTAGGTACTATAATTCCAGGGAAAAACTGAACGTATCCCATTATCAGTTGAACTGTGTCCCCCTGAAAAAGATAGATTGAAGTCCTCCCCCTCTGAATCTGACTTTATTCAGAAACAGACTTGTGGTAGATATAGTTATTTAAGACAAGGTTATACTAGAGTAGGGCAGGTCCCTAATCCAATATGATCTTATAAAAATGTGCTTATAAAAAAACAACCTGTGGGCCAGGCACAGTGGCTCACGCCTCTAATCCCAGCACTTTGGGAGGCCGAGGCAGGCGGATCACGAGGTCAGGAGATCGAGACCATCCTGGCTAACACGGCAAAACCCCGTCTCTACTAATACAAAAAAAGTTAGCTGGGCATGGTGGCAGCGACCTATAGTCCCAGCTGCTCAGGAGGCTGAGGCAGGACAATGGCATGAACCTGGGAGGCAGAGCTTGCAGTGAGCTGAGATCGTGCCACTGCACTCCAGCCTGGGTGACAGAGCAAGATTCCATCTTAAAAAAAAAAAAAAAAAAAAACACCTGTGAATAGACAAGAACACACAAGGAGCACTCCACGTGACAATGAAGGCAGAGATTGGAGTTACGTAGCCACAAGCCAAAGAATACCAAGCATTGCCTGCAAACCACCAGAAACTAGAAAAAGACAAGGAAAGACTCCCCCTACAGGTTTCAGAGGGAGTACGGCCAGGCTGACGCCTTGATTTTGGACTTCTAGTTTCCAGAACTATAAAACAATCCATTTCTATTATTTCAACCCAGTTTGTGGTACTTTGTTAGAGTAGTCCTAGAAAACTAATACAGATCCCAGAAGAGATAAGAATACATCATTTATTCAACAAATTGTTCAGTGAACAAATACTTATTGAGCACCTTCTACACCACCTAGGCATTTATCTAAGTCTAGAGGATACATCAGCAAGGAAAAAAGACAACATGTTTCCCTCATGTAGCTTTCACATTCTAGTGAAAGGAGAAAGGCAAGCAACATAATAAATAAGTAAATTATACAGTGTGTTAGAAGGTGGAGAGTGTTATGGGAAAAAAAGGGTCTGCCACAGTAGAGGGGCTGCAGTTTTCAGAAGGGCAGAGAGACAGAAGTCATCACTGAGAAAATGACAACTGAGCAAAGACCAAAAGGACATGAGGGAAGGATCCAGGGGCAGACAGGGAGAAGAGCATGCCAGGAAAAGGGAAGAGCAGTGCAAAGGCCCTGGGGCAGAAGGGTGCCCAGCATGATAGAGGAAGGGCAGAAGAGAGTGTGACTTGAACATGGTGAGAAAGAGGTAGGAAGCAGACATCTTCAAGGTCATAATTAAAGAAAGAATGAAGAAGGAGCTTCATTACAAAACTGTAGGCAGACTTAAGGCAAACCAGCAAGTATGATGAGGCACTCCAGGGCTAGAAATAAAAAGGCCACCAATGCTTGGCCACTATAACATCCTTAGGCCTGAAGGCACAAGAGGAGGGGTAGCTAGTGGAATCTAGAAAGAGCTTGCTGCAGCCAGGGCCCGGGGCCAGTGGCTGTGTCTTTGATAGAGGAACATAGCTATGGCCTAGCCAAGGTCACGAAAGGAAAGGGGTCAGCAGAATAAATACTCCATCCTCTCACCTTCCATCTTCCCATGACTGAATATAACTGGAAGCCAAAGAGTAAGAGAGCTTTGGGGGCACAGCACAGGGTAGAGAAGAATACAGAGTAGGCTCCAAAGGATGACTGAAGATTGACCAGCACAGGGAGATTTGCAGGAGATGAAGTCAGAGAGGTAACAGGGGCCTGGGTATGCAGAGCTTGCTAGATCATTTTATGGATGGTGGCTTTCATTTGAGTGAAATGGCAACCACTGGAGAATTTTCGGTGGAAGAGTGATAAGACTTATGATTTGGAAGAATCACTCCAGCTGCTGTGTTGAGAACAGACTGCATGGAAAAGGACTAGAGTGAAGCAAGGAGACTGGCAGGAGGCTATTGCGGTAATGCAAGCAAAAGTGTGTCTGGACCAGAGAGTCGGCCTAAAGGAAAACAAAACTGAGGCAAACTTAATATAAGTAGAGAGTTTATTTGAGCCAAGTTTGAGGACTGCAACCCAGAATTATAGATTCAAGTTGCCCTGAATATGAGCTCAGATTAGCAACAATTACAGTTGGGTTTTTAAAGGAAAAGAAGCAGCAGTTCCTAAGTTATTTACCAAAAATTTACATTAAAATAACATAAGCTATTTATTGGCCATACATTGTTATTAAATTCCAGGAAAATGAGGATTATGGGTGAGGCAGCTAGTCAGGAATAAAATGCCTTTAATAATGGACCCAGGGCGTGGGTGCAGGAGACATTACTGAAGTCCCATACTCATGTCTCTGAGCCTGATAAATTTTGCATATCTCGCACAGCTCAGATTGTTCTGAGCTATTTTTCTTTTCTTAAAAATAATGTTAAACTAAATTTGGCCTAAGGATGCCTCCATATTTGATTTCTTATGTTACAAACTATAACCTAATTTAGTACATAAACTAACTGAAACTAACTTGGGTGTATACTTTTGTAACAAAAAGCTGAGTCTCAGCCAATCACAGCAGCAGAGCTTCAGTCAATTAAAGGTGGCCAACTGATCAAACCATGATCAAATAAGGCAAATACTGAGCTGTAACCAATCAAGCAGCCTCTGTACCTCGCTTCTGTTTTCTGTCCGTAAATGCTGCCTGCTCAAGTTGCAGCCTGGAGCTCTCTGAAACTGTTCCTGTTCTGGTGGGGGTGGGGCAAGGGTGGGGGGTGCCCAATTTGTGAATCATTCTTTGTTCAATTAAATGCTGTTAAGTTTAATTTTTCTAAAATTTTTTTCTTTTAACAGTAGAAGCAGTGGAGGTGATGGGAAGTGGTGAGATTCTGGTTTATTTTGTAGGTTGAAGCAGAATTAACTGTTGCATGAGATGTGGGGTATGAGAGAAGGCCTGAGCACCTAGAAGGACTGGGGGTGCCATGAACTGACAGAGGTTGTGTAATAGTGTGATACAAGAAGAAATACATGGTGGGCATGGTGGCTCATGCCTGTAATCCCAGCACCTTGGCCACCAATGCGGGACCATTGCTTGAGCTCAGGAGTTCGAGACCAACCTGGTCAATATAGTGAGACCTCATCTCAAAAAAAAAAAAAAAAAGAAGAAGAGGAAATACATATTTGGTGTCTGTCCCTGGTTGTTGAGACAGAGCTCCTGAAACTTTTATGATTTCCTAAGTGACAAGATCACCTGAGGCAGTGCTCCTAAATCCCTTGGAATTTCCTGGAGGACAGGAGCATCTTTTGTTCTAAAGGTCACTCTTGGTGGACTCCTTAATAGCCTCATGATGGGGGCTGGTAGCCAGGGGAATCAACTATGTGATTACATTGGAACTTTCAAGCCCCCATGCCCTGACCTCTGGGGAAGAGAGGGGGTGCTAAAGATGAGCTAATCACCAATGGTCAATGATTTAATCAGTCATGCTACATAATGAAGCCTCTATAAAACCCCAAAAGGACAGGGTTCAGAGAGCTTCCTGGCTGATGAATCAGTAGAGTTGCTGGGAGGGTGGCGCACCTGGAGAGGGCATGGCACTCTGTGCCCCTTCCCATATACCTTACGTTATGCCTCTCTTCCATCTGGCATTCATCCACATCCTTTGTAATGTCCTTTATAATAAATGGGTAAATGTAAGTCAGGTGTTAGTCTGAGTTCGGTGGGATGCTCTAACAAATTAATCAAACACAAAGAAGGGATCATGGCAACCCTTAATTTACAGCTAACTGGTCAGAAGTTCAGATCACAACCAGGGACTTGTGGCTGACACCTGAAGTGGAGGGCAATTTTGTGGGACTGGGCTCCTAAACTGTGGGATATGACACTATCTTTAGGTAGATAGTGTCATAACTGAACTGTATTATAGGACACCCAGTTGGTGTCTGCTGGAGAATTGCTTGGTATGTGAGGAAAAAAAAGATACATTTTGGTGAGAAGCAATAAAGTATTCTCTACGCTGTGTTGAGTGTTGTATCGTGTGTGACAGTAGGAATAACAGCTTGTTTTTCCTATTGTTACCATTGGCACTGGATCTATTTCATATGGGGGTCAGGAGGAGGCCTGCCAGGAGAGCAGGCTTGGCTGAGTGGGCAGGTGAGGCGGAACTGTTCACAAGTCTGGTTAGGGAAAAGTCTCTATGGAAAATACAAACTTGGGAATCATCAGTAAATAGATATATATTTGATATGAAAATGAAGTTAGCACTTCTCAATGGGAAAAGCAAAGTTTTCTGGAGGAGGTGGCATGTGATTGGGGACATTGAAATATGGGATTTTCATAGAAATAGGTGGCAAGACAATTCCAGATTAAGAAAGAGCCATTATCAATGCTAGGATTCTCATTGAGGCTAGTTTAGGGAACACTTTTTCAGTCTGAATGAGCAGAAGACTGATTTTGGAGGGAGCCAGCGGCAGAAATATGAGCAGAATATCAGCCTTGTAACTTCCTGTACACACATGCATCTATCTACGAATTCATCAGACACCATTGGTTACCTTAAAAACTGTGTTTGTTGTGGACATTAACAACAACAGTCATAAACGTGTATTGAGCCCTTATCATGTGCTCATGTGAAAATTCCTCACTTAATATTCACCCCCAACTAAAAATAAGGAAAGTAAGAGTCAGTGATTTGCTCCAGCTCTGTCTGCTGGCAGGATTGGAACCAAGGCAGTGTGACCCCAGGACCTTTGCCTTACCACTCAGCTCTACTTCTTTGTCAGAAAAACCAAACCAGGCATCTGTGGTGGTGGAGCCCGGCAGCTGTCAGAAATATAGACTACTAAGTCTTGGGCAAGGCGTTCTCCCAACTTTCTTCTGTATGAGATGTGAAACATGCCCTCTCCAGGGGTCAACTGAGGAACTAGCAGTGGTAGGTCCAGGAAAGAAGGTAGGGCTGCTGACCAGGGCTTAGGTTACCAAGCTGCTGACTCTGACTCACCTGGGAAAACTGACTGGCATTTAAAGCATCCACTCCCCATTTTGTGTCTCCTACAGGCAAACCTGGGGTCAAGGACAGAAAACCAAAGCATCGCCCTGGAAGGTTAGCACTGAAAGTGCCCTTGAATAGTAATGTGTCTATTCCTCTACTCCTTACCTCCTTCAAACCTATTTAGGACCATAGTGGCTATGTCCCTTGTCCTACATTTTCTTGGAAGTTTTGTGACAAACCCTATACTAGAACTCAAATATGAGGACTTTCATGTTCACTGTGCTTCCACAAAAGATGCTAACATGAATTAGTTCCTGTTTTGAAAGGAATAGTATCAACAACAAAAAGGACGTCCACTCAGAGACCCCATCCGAAGGTCACCAACATCAAAGACCAAAGGTAGATAAATTCACAAAGATGGGGAGAAACCAGTGCAAAGAGGCTGAAAATTCCAAAAACCAGAATACCTCTTCTCCTCCAAATGATCACAACTCCTCACCAGCAAGGGAACAAAACTGGATGGAGAATGAGTTTGACGAATTGACAGAAGTAGGCTTCAGAAGGTGGGTAATAACAAACTCCTCTGAGCTAAAGGAGCATGTTCTAGCCCAATGCAAGGAAGCTAAGAAACCTGAAAAAAGGTTAGACAAATCGCTAACTAGAATAACCAGTTTAGAGAAGAACATAAATGACCTGATAGAGCTGAAAAACACATGAATTAGTTCCTGTTTTAAAATTAGGTTTCCTGGTGAGCAGGCTGGAATAGAATCGTGTGTGTGTGTGCATGCATGTGTGTGTGTGTGTGTGTGTGTGTGTGCGTGCCAAGTTCATGATCCAAGCCCAGGACTGACACTCCCTACCACTCCCAGGGAAAGGAATTTCTTCTCAGCTCAGCTTGTCTTTCAGGAAAATTTAGATTGTAGGCATCTGACCCAGTAAATGGGATAGGAAGGAGAAGCTCTCACCATCCAGTGAGTCCTGCTTAGGTGTCTTTCCTGGAGAAACACTCACACCTGTGTAGCAAGAGGCCTACGCAAGGAAGCCTACAGCAGCATCACAAGAAATAGTGAGGAGTGGAAGGAACTCAAATGCCCATCAATACAGGAGTGATTACCCAGCGGTTAAAACGAATGAAGTGGGTCTTCATAGAGTCAAAGAAAGATCCCTAAGATATTACGCACAAAGAAGGAGAAGAAAAAACGTTGGCAATACAATGCATACAACATGATCCCATTTGTGAAAAAGAAAAAACATCCCAACCATATGTGTGTGTCTGTGTGTGTATGTAGCAAGAAGATCCTCTTGCCTGATAATTTCAATGGATTTAATAATTCCACAATTGTGCATTGAGTGCCCTCTTTGTGCTGGCCTTGTGCTCCATAAGGAAATCATCCAGCAGGGAGCAGGGTAGGCAACATCATTGCCCTCCAGTAGCTGGATAAGGGAGGGATAAATCATGCCTGAGCCAGCAGAGCATGCCCGACCCCCCAGAGCCTTAAGCAACCCCATACCTCACCCCTCAGAATCAGAGCGTCAGCCCAGGAGAGTAGCCACAACCCCAGCATTCAAGTCTATGTATCACCAAGCCCCTTGTAGATCCGGAGACTGTCTCACCAGAGCAGCTGCACTCCTGGTGCCTGAGCAGATGTGGTGCTCTACCCCCTAGGGAAACAGTCTTGGCTGTGTTATTTCACCCTACCCTATGGGCTGAGCAACTGCAGAGCTCTATCTTCTTGGATGTGAACCAGCCCTCTGGAGTCTGAGCTGCTGAGGTGTTGCACCTCCCCAAGGTGTTGAGCTATCATTGCACTGCACCTCACCTCCTAGAGCCCAAGCCACAACTGTGCCCCTCCATTCCTAGGAATTCTCCGCCACTGTACCTGGACTCACACACCCTAGGCCACTGTTGTGTTCCACCTCTCCCGAGTCCAGAGTCACCATGATGTGCTACTTCCTCTCCTGATGCCTGAGTTGCCACTGTACTCTGTTGGTTCTAGGCCCAAGTTTCTGGAACACTCCTTCCTCCCCAGAGCCATACCAGAGCTGTGCCCTGGCCCCCAGCATCAGAGTCACAGCTACATACCTGACCCCTGGGCCCAACCTACTGGGAAGTGCCTCAGAGTAACAGTCCTCTGTTTAGTGGGAGAGCTTCATTCACTTGTCACAGAGAGTGAACCTGCAGCCACATTACTGGTTCTACAGTAGTACAACAAGACATTGAAGCCAGGACCCAAACTCCACAGCTACTCCAAGCAGCTGTGCTCTGGAACACAGCACCACTGTGGCTACCTGTGGCCTGTGTCAGACCCAACACCAAGAGGGATCCCCTCAGCTACTTCTTCCCACTGTGGGGGGAAAAAAATCAAGAGGACCCCCCTAAAGACTTTTCCACTGAGAGCTCTAACAACCTACCCTGCCACCACTGCTGCTAGAAACTCCTGTAGCCTTAGCCACTGAATCAGCTGCAGCTATCAATGATGTCAATCACAACTGAAAAAACCGCATGGAGACTGCTCTACTGCACCCACCTGGAACCAGAGCCAACACACTCTGACCAACCTAGGACTCATATGCCAGCGAAAATCTTTCCCTATGAAAGCTACTCTAAAATTGGAGATGACTATTTCATCAGAGGCACAGACATCAACACAGGGACACAAGAAGCATGGAAAAGAAGAAAATATGACACCATCAAAGCAGTATAATTCTCCAGTAACTGACCCTAAAGAAATTAAACTTCACAAATTTCCTGAAAAATAATCAAAATAATGATCTTAAGGAAACTCAGTGAGATACAATAGAATACAGATAGAAAATTCAATGAAACCAGGAGAACAACTCATGATCTGACTGACAAATTCGATAAAAAGATAGATATCATGTTAAAAGAATCAAACAGAAATCTTGGAGGTGAAGAATTCTTCACCTCCAAGATTTGAAATTTAAAAAATACAGTTGAGAGCTTCAACAGAATAGATCAAGCAGAAGAAAGCGTCTCTGAGCTTGAAGACAAGTCTCTTGCAATAACCTAGTTTGAAGAAAAAAAGGAAAAAATTGTAACGAGTGAAGAAAGCCTACAGGATTTATGGGACACCATTAAATGAGCAAATGCTCACATTATGAACTTCAAAGGAAGAAAAGAGAAACACACACACAAAGTTTATTTAATGAAATAACAGCTGAAAGCTTCTTAAGTCTTGGGAGAGACGTGGACATTCAGATCCATGAAGCTCAAAAGTCACCAAATTTATTCCAAAGGCACATTTTTATTAAAATGTCAAAATAAAAGGCAGAATCTTAAAAGCATCAAGAGAAAAGCAGCAAGTGACATAAAGTGAATCCCCGTTGGACTATCAGTGAATATCTTAGCAGAAACTTTGAAAATCAGGAGAAAAATGGGATAATATATTGAAAGTACTGAAAGAAAAAAATGCCAGCCTGGAACACTATATCCAGAAAGTTATCCCTCAGAAATAAAAAAAGAAATACAGTATTCCCCGCTTCATTACTATAATGATGGTATGTAAATCTTTCCAATTGCTAGTATGAAGATTCAAAGTTAAAATGGTCAAAATAACTACAGCTACAATAAATTACAAAGGAAGATACAATATAAAAAGATGTAAACTGTGACAGCAAAATTATAAAAGTCTTGGGTATTCATATGCAACTAAAGTTAAGTTGTTATCTGTTTAACATAGTCTATCACAACTATAAGATGTTTTAGGTAAGATCCATGGTAACCACAAAACAAAAAGGCACAACAGATACACAAATGAGAAAGAGAAAGAAATCAAAACTTAATACTACAGAAAATCACCAAATCACTAAGATAGACAATAAGAGAGGAAAAAAGAAACAAAGGATCTACAAAACAACCAGAAAACAATTAACAAAATGGCAGGAGTAAGTCCTTATTTATCAATAATAACTTTGAATGTAAACAAACTAAACATTGCAATCAAAAGAGACAAGCTGGATGTGGTGATACAAATCCCTAATTCCAGCTACTCAAGAGAGTGAGGTGAGAAGATTCCTTGAGCACAGAAGCTTGAGACCAGCCTGGACAACATAGTAAGACCCCCATCTCAAGAAAAAATATGACATTGAGTGGCCAACATAGAGTGGGTAAAAAAAAAAAGATCCAACTATATGCTGTCTGCAAGAGACCTATTTTAACTGTAGAGACATACATAGGCTGAAAGTAAAGGAATGACAGAAGATATTCCACGGAAATAGCAACCAAAAGAGAGAGAGCTTGCTATGCTTATATCAGATAAAGTAGACTGTAAGTCAAAAACTGTTACAAAAAACCAAAGATCATTATTAAATGAGAAAGGAGTCAATTCATCAAGAGGGCATAACAATTATAAATATATATTCACCTACCATTGGTACACCTAAATATATAAAGTAAATATTAATGGACATGAAGAAAGAAATAGATAGCAATACAATAAAAGTAGGAAACTTTAATACCTCACTTTCAATAATAGATAGTCAACCAGACAGAAAATTAACCAGAAAATACTGGACTTGAACTGCACATGAGACGAAAATGGACCTAATGGACATATATAAAACTTTCCATCCTAACAACAGGAGAATATACATTCTTCTCTAGTGCACATGAAACATTCTCCAGGATAGACCACATGCTAGGCCACAGAATAAGTCTTAATAAATTTAGGATGATTAAAATTATATCTAGTACTGCTTCTGATCAAAATGGTATGAAACTAGAAATCAATAACAGGAAGGGTCTTGAAAATTCGCAAATATGTGAAACTAATCAACATGCTCCTGAACAACCATAGGTTCAAAGAAAAAAACCAAAAGGGAAATTCAAAAATGTCTTTAACAAATGACAATGGGAACACAACATATCAAAATTTATGGAATGCAGCAGATGAAGTTCTAAGAGGGAAGTTTAGCAATAAATGCTTGTATTAAAAAAGAAGAAAGATTTCAAATAAATAGCCTTACATTATACCTCAATTATCCAGAAAAAGAAAAACAAACTAAAATCAAAGTTAGCCGAAGGAAAATTAATAATAAAATTCAGAATAGAAATAAGTCAAATAAAGAACAGAAAAATTATAGAAAAAAAAACCATAAGAGTTGGTTCTTTAAAAAAAATAGATAAAATTGATAAACCTCTAGGTAGACTAAGAAAAAAAAAGACTTAAAAAAAGAAAAGTAACAACATTACAGCGAATGCCTCAGAAATTCAAAGGATCATAGAGACTATTATGAATAGTTACATGCCAACAAATTGGTTAACTTAAAAGAAATCAATAAATTCCTAGAAATAAATAAACTACCAAGATTGAATTAGGAACAAATAGAGAGATTGAACATACCAATAACAAATAAATTGACTGAAGAAGCAATTAAAAGCCTTTCAACAAAGAAAAGCCTAGGACCAAAATTGCTTCACAGCTGAATTCTACCTAACAGTCAGATAAGAATTAATGTCGATACCTCTTAAACTCTTTCAACTAATTTTTAACAAGGGCACCAAGAGGACACGAGGAGGGAAGGATGGTCTCTTCAACAAATGGTGATGGGAAAACAAACTTTAACATGCAAAAAAACTGGAATTGGACCCTTATTTTACACCATACATAAAAATCAACTCAAAATGAATAAGAGACCAAAAAGTAAGATCTGAAACCATAAAATTTTAGAAGAGAACACACGGAAAAAGCCCCTTGACATTGGTCTTGGCAATGAATTTTTGGATATCACACCAAAAGCTCAGGCTACAAAAGCAAAACTAAATAAATGGTACTACATCAAACTGAAAAGCTTCGTTATAGTGAAGGAAATAATCAACAAAATGAAAAGGCAACCTATGGACTGGGAAAAAATATTTGCAAACTGTGTGCCTGATAAGGGGTTAACATCCAAAATTTATGAAGAACTCTTATAACTAAACAACAAAAAACAAATAACTTGATTAAAAAATAGACAAAGGGTATGAACAGACATTTCTCTAAAGAAGACGTAAAAATGGCCAAAATGTATATTAAGAGGTACTCAACATCACTAACCATAAGGGAAATGCAAATTAAAACCACTATGAGATACCACCTCACACCTGTTAGAATGGCTATTACCAAAAAGATAAGAGACAATAAATGTTGGTAAGAGTGTCAAGAAAAGGTAAGCCTAGTATACTATTGTTGGGAACGTAGATTAGTAGAGCCATTATGGAACACAGTATGGAGGTTTCTAAAGAAATTAAAAATAAAATTTCCATATAACTCAGTCACCCTTCTTCTGGGTATATATGCAAAGAAAATGAAATTACCACTTCCACTGCTGAGTGTGTTAGCTCATGTCTGTAATCCTAGCACTTTGGGAGGGTAAGGCAGGAGGATCACTTGAGCCCGGAAGTTCAAAACCAGCCTGGGAAACATAACAAGACCCTCTCTCTATAAAAAATAAAAAATTAGCCAGGTGTGGTGATGCCTGCTTGTAGTCCCAACTATTCTGGAGGCTGAGGCAGAAGGATCAACTTGAATCCAGGAGTTTGAGTCTGCAGTGAGCTATGATCACACCAGCCTAGGCAACAGAGCAAGACGCTGTCTGAGAAAACAAAAAACAAAAAAGAAGTAGCCACCTCATAAAAATATTCACACCCACATGCTCATTGCAGCCTTATTCACAGCACCTCAGATAAACAACCTAAGTGTCCATCAGTGGACAAATGGATATAGAAAATGTAAATATATATGTATATGAATATTATTCAGTCTGAGGAAAGAAGGGATTATTCTGCTATTTGCCACAACATAGATGGATCAGGAGGACATTTTGATAAGTGAAATAAACCAGACACACAAAGAAAAAAATTGTGTGATCTTACTTATATGTGGAAACTAAAAAAAAAAAAAAAAAAAAAAAAGCCCAAAGATACAGACCTGAAGAATCAACATTGTCATTGGTCTCAGTGGATACCATGGGGAGAGGTATGGGGAGATGTCAAAGGACACAAAGTAGCCCATGTACAGAATGAACAAGTCTAGAGAGCTCATGTACAACATGACTGTAGTAATAAAATAAAAGTAATATTGTATTCGGATTTTTTGTTAAATAGATTTTAGCTGCTTTTATCACACATACACAAAGAATAACTATATGAAATGATAGATATGTTAAGCTGCCTATAGTAACCATTTTACTCTCTGTATATATCCCATAAAATCATGCTGTAAACCTCAAATATATGCAATAAAATGTATTTTTTTAAAAATATGAAAAAAAGAGGAGATGAAGAGGGCAAAAGAAAAAGAAGAGCAGAAATTCTAATGTAAGTAGGGTGTATCGGGGTGCTCTTGGAAGAGAGGTCCAAGGTGTCTCCTAGGCTGTTATACTCTTGACCTGACTTGAGAGATGGTCCCTCATCCTGAGCATCACAGCAGATACCAGATCTCAGTGCCAAACACAATCTCCATAGCAACTCGGAAGGAAGAAGAAAAATCAAGAAGCATTTTCTGTAACGGGCATATTCCAGTAACTGAAGGTCCCTCAAATCCCCAGTTTCTTGATGGCCTTCGTAGAGCACTGCCTGTAGCTGATTATAGCACCCTGGGGAAAGTAACTTTATACTACCAGTATCTTCTTCTGGAACAGACTGTCATGCAGGAGTTGCACCATCTGCATGAATGTGGCCACCCTCCAAGTATGACCTCTGCACTCTCACCTGCCTGATGAAGTGCCTCCATTCACCCAGCAATCTGTTCAGGGGGCCCCCACTCTTGCTGGGAGCCTTGGGTAATAGCAGAGGAAGCCTCTTCTCTTCTTGAAGGTGACACACTTCTTTTCATCCAGTCTAGCCAAGAGCAGACTGAAGAGTTACATGGATTACATGGAATAACATACCCTTCCCCCACAGCACTTCCCGGTCCTTGGGCTTGTCTTCCCCAGGGTGGAGAAATCAGCCAGACAAGCTATTATCCAAGAGGGTAACAGAAATCTTACCAATACTTGGATGTGTTTGTACCTCTCAGTGGTCAATTTGGGCATTAGATTTGTGGTCAGAAGACTTGAATTAAATCCTAGCTCTACCGGTTTTGATTTGTATGCTCTTTGGCATATTTCCCCCTTTGTAAATAACAATAACAATACTAATTAAAGAAAGATAGCAAAAAAGGTAATACCTCACTAAATAATGGGGAGAATTTGAAAAGATTTATTTTTTACTTGTGCAAGGTTCGTGTGCACAGGCGTACACATGCAAACACTGTTCCACTTGTCTTAGGTGTGTTCTTCAAGCATCTGGAACACATAGGTCTATGGGGAGGAAGGGGATCCAGGTGAGCAGAATGTGCCAAGCAGTCATGACAGAAACAAAATCTTAGTTTCAATCCAAAGACATATCCAGAAATACCACTGAGCAAAACTGCATCCACCTGTCCTCAAAGATAATTAGAAAGATTCCTTTCAGATTCCTAACATCTGTAACTGTAAGAAAATACAATTTGTGTTGTTTTAAGCACTAAGTTTGTGGTAATTCATTATAGCAGCCATGGGAAATTAATATACCTGGGAACCAGTAAGGTGCAGATTTTGATCCTGACAGGTGGGAAGGGGCCGGAAGATCTGCATTTCTAATGGGAGCTTACCTGTGGTACCTGTTCCGCCGGTCTGCAGACCATACTGTGAGCAGCAAGACCACAGGCAACTCCACCTGCAGCCCTTCCTTCAATGACTGGAACCTCCAGTTAGCATGGCATGGGATCAGGGACCCTGCAGAGCCCATAGTTCCTTACTTTTGACTGCCTGAGCATCTGTCCCATTGAAACTGGCATAGATCTCTTACCAGGCTTTCAGTGTCGCCTTCCCTTTTGTTGCCCTCTGTTTATTTACTTCACGGAGAATAATCATAAATGTGGGTTTTTGCTTATTTATTTTCCCCCTCCTCATATTTCTGCCCCCACCCACTCTGCAGCAAGTGCCTAGCACAGAATATGTACTTCTATGTAAATAAATAAATAAATAAATACATGGATGAAAGATTGAAGGGTTCCCTTAGGTTTTTTTCAAATACATGTGTGCCAAAATCTCTCACAACTCATATTTGGTTTTTTGTTTCGTTTTTATTTTGAGACAAGGTCTTACTCTGTTGCCCAGGTTGAAGTACAGTGGCATGATCACAGTTCACTGCAGCCTCGGCCTCCCAGGCTCAAGCGATCCTCCTGCCTCAGTCTCCAGAGTAGCTAGAATCACAGGTGCACACCACCACACTTTTTACATTCTTTGTAGAGATGGGGGTCTCTCTGTGTTGCCCAGTCTGATCTCAAACTCCTGAACTCAAGTGATCCTCCTACATCAGCCTCCCAAAGTGCTGGGAATACAGGCATGAGCCACCACATCCAGCCTACATCTTATATTCACATAACTGGATTTTTCTTTAAGCTACATAATTCAAAAGTTTACATCGATCCAAGGAGCTTTATCTTCTCAGACTGGGCTGTGGCAGATGAAATCCATTTGAGTATTGATTCTTCCCATCCATGTTCAAGATTTCTTCCCAGATTTAAAAAGCCTGCTGTAGTAGATTAGTCTCCTAGAAGCAGACTCTGAGAAGAAGAATGACAGGCAGGACATTTATGGGGATGTGCTCTTGGGATCCACACCAGTGGGTAGAGCGAGAGAAGCAACATCAGGCAGGAGGAGTTGCTGGGCAGCAATACAAACCCAACAGAGGCCTCGGGTGGTTCCTACAAAGTGCTCTAGAGTGGGTGGGCCCTTCAGAGTTCCTGAATTGAGGTCAGGGGGCCCGACCTGTTCACACCTATAACAACCTATCATTGGAGTAAGGCTGCTTCAGAAGGGACCATGCCCAGGAGATTGTTCTCTTCAGTTCTAGGCAAGCCCTAAAGAGGAACTCAGCTGAGAGCTGTCAACCTTGAAAGCTTCCAGCAACTAGGGGATAATTGGGTCCATCCTGATGTGATGGGAATGTAGGCAGCCTCCACAACATTCTGTATGCATGCCTGTTTTTTCAGCCATTTTGTGGCAGGAAACTATTAAATAAGTCCAGAAAAGAGATGTGTGGCACACTGATATGAACAAAAGAGAAATAGACTAATGATGCAAAGGAGAAGGACTGCATATAGTGAATATATATATTCACACTATATATAGTGAATATATATATGTACACTATATATATATATATATAGAGAGAGAGAGAGTGTGTGTATAAAAAAGCTAGTCCCCTTTCAAACAACTTCAGCCCTATCCCAAGCTCAGAACCCTCTCTAAAGGCAATCACTGGTATTTTGGAGTGACCTTCCAGATCTTTGGTTCTATATTCTAGACACATGCATATGTGATCCCATTTCTGGAAGAAAGATTATATATATTATATATATGTGTGTGTGTTATATATATCATATCTATCATAATATATAACATATATATGATGTATATGATATATAATGTGTATAACATATATACACACACATCCTTAAGATAATATTAATCACATCATAATCAAACATATCCATACATTCATACTATATATCATATTATATAATTACAAATATATAATTACATTATAGTAAAATATATTATATAATGTATATTAATTTGCACACCCTTCATGCTTGATTTCACTGGAATTGCCCCATGTTGTGAAAATGGCAACTCTGGCTTTGCCTGTTTAACTTGATTTGTCACTGGGTCTTTCCAGTGAGAAAGATGGGAGCTCTTCATGGAAAAGAGAACTTTACTGAGGGCAGCCCAGATGGCAGCCTGTGAAGGGTGAGGTCCGTGGGTAAAGCTGGCCCAGAAAGATTTTCTCTTTCCTCCTGCTAGAGGCAGTAAAGTTGTGTCTCAGTGTTTTTGGCACATGGTTTTCCAACATCTAGGAATATTTTCCTCTTTCCGGTGGGAGCTGTATCTCCTTTCCTGTAAGCTAAACAAGTTCAAAACAAACTCCTAAACAAAGGGACTCTCTGCTCCATGGTTCTCAACTCCATTCCCTTGAGAGGCAGGAGCCGAGATTCTACTCTTCTGATTACTTTCCCAGGCGAGCCCCACAGAGAATCCCACCCCAGGCCTTCCTCTTGCACCTTGCCAGTGGCCACCGATTGTTATGAACATCCTCATGCGTGTAGCATTTTACACCCTTTATTTATGCTCTCATAATTATGCAGGGAAAAGAAGATTGTTTTCCTGATAAAAGTTATTTGGGGACTTTCGATGACCCGAAGCTCACTGAATGGTCTTGCCTAAGACTGGAATTGATCACCGTTCAGCTGGATGAGATAAAATGAATCCTAGACAGAGGACAGTGAGAGGCCCACATTTAAGTCCTGATTCTGCCCCTCTGCCTCATCACGAGGCTGAGAGGCTGAGCAGCTTATCCAAGGGTGCATTCATCGATTATGAAATGGAAACATAACCTCTGCCCTGTGTGCTTTACAGAGTGGATGTGAGAGGAAATTCAAAAGTATTTTTGGAAGCATTTTGTTAATTTTGAGATGCTGGGGACATCATCAAAATGAAAAACTTTTGTGCTTCAAAGAACACCATCAAGAAATTGAAAAGACCACCCAGGAAGACAATATTTGCAAATCTTATATCTGATACAATATAGAATATATAAATATATATAAACACACATATCTATAATATATAAAGAATTCTTACAACTTAAAAATCAAAGTAAAAATAACCAATTTAAAAATAAATAAAAGATCTGAATAAATGTTTCTCCAAAGAAGATATATAAATGGCCAATAAGTTCATGGAAAGATGATTGACATCATTAGTCCTCAGGGAAAACCACAATGAGATACCACTTTATACCCACTAAGATGGCTACAATCAAAAGGCCCGATAATAACAAGCATTGGCCAGGATGTGGAGCAATCAGAACCTTAATACAATGGTGATGGGGATGTATAATGGTGGAGCCACTTTTAAAAACCAGTCTGTTAGTTCTTCATCATTGATATGGTTTGACTCTGTGTCCCCACCCAAATCTCATCTTGAATTGTACTCCCATAATTCCCATGTGTTTTGGGAGGGACCCACTGGGAGATAATTTGAATCATGGTGGTGGATTCTCCCATACTGTTCTTGTGGTAGTGAATAAGTCTCACGAGATCTGACAATTTTATCAGGGGTTTCTGCTTTTGCATCTGCTTCATTTTTCTCTTGCCGCCACCACATAAAAAAATGCCTTTCATCTCCTGCCATAATTCTGAGGCCTCCCCAGCCATGAGGAGCTGTAAGTCCAATTAAACCTCTTTATCTTCCCAGTCTCTGGTATGTCTTTATCAGCAGCATGAAACAGAGTAATACAGTAAATTAGTAACAGGAGAGTGAGGCATTGCTGAAAAAATACCTGAAAATGTGGAAGCAACTTTGGAACTGGGTAATATGCAGAGGCTGGAACAGTTTGGAGGGCTCAGAAGAAAACAGGAAAATGTGGGACAGTTTGGAACTTCCTAGAAACTTGTTGAATGGCTTTGACAAAAATACTGATAATGATACGGACAATGAAATCCAAGCTGAGGTGGTCTCAGATGGAGATGAGGAACTTGTTAGGAACTGGAGCAAAGGTGACTCTCGTTATGTTTTAGCAAAGAGACTGGTAGCATTTTGTCCCTGCCCTAGAGATTTGTGGAACTTTGAACTTGAGAGAGATGACTTAGGGTATCTAGTGGAAGAAATTTCTAAGCAGCAAAGCATTCAAGAGGTGACTTGGGTGCTGTTAAAAGCATTCAATTTTAAAAGGGAAGCAGAGCATAAAAAGTTGGAAAATTTGCAGCCTAGCAATGTGATAGAAAAGCAAATCCCATTTTCTGAGGAGAAATTCAAGCTGGCTGCAGATATTTGCATAAGTAACAGGGAGTTGAATGTTAATCCTCAAGACAATGGGGAAAATGTCTCCAGGGCATGTCAGAGACCTTTGTGACAGCCTCTCCCATCACAGACCTGCAGGTCTAGGAAGAAAAAATGGTTTTGTGGGCCAGGCCCAGGGTCCCCATGCTGTGTACAGCCTAGGGACTTTATGCTCTGTGCTCCAGCCACTGAAAGGAGCAAACATAGAGCTCAGGCCATGGATTCAGAGGGTGCAAGCCCCAAGCCTTGGCAGCTGCCACATGGTGTTGAGGCTGCGGGTGCACAGAAGTCAAGAATTGTGGTTTGGGAACCTCCGCCTGGATTTCAGAAGATGTATGGAAAGCCTGGATGCCTAGGCAGAAGTTTGCTGCAGAAATGGGGCTCTCATGAAGAACCTTTGTTAGGGCAGTGCAGAAGGGAAATGTGGGGTTGGATCCCCTACACAGAGTCCCTACTGGGGTACTGCCCAGTGTAGCTGTGAGAAGAGGCTCCCCATCCTCCAGACCCTAGAATGGTAGATCAACCTACGGCTTGTACCATGTGCCTGGAAAAGCCACAGACACTCAACACCAGCCTGTGAAAGCAGCTGGGAGGGAGGCTGTACCCTGCAAAGCCACAAGGGCAGAGCTTCCCAAGACCATGGGAACCCACCTCTTGCATCAGCGTGACCTGGATGTGAGACCTGAATTCAAAACAGATCATTTTGGAGCTTTAAAATTTGACTGCCCCGCTGGATTTCAGACTTCCATGGGCCCTGTAACTCCTTTGTTTTGTCCCATTTATCTCATTTGGAATGGCTGTGTTTACCCAATACCTGTACCCACATTGTATCTAGGAAGTCACTAGCTTGCTTTTGATTTTACAGGCTCATTGGCAGAAGGGAATTGCCTTGTCTCAGATGAGACTTTGAACTGTGGACTTTTGAATTAATGCTGAAACGAGTTAAGACTTTGGGGGACTGCTGGGAAGGCATGATTAGTTTTAAAATGTGAAGACATGAGATTTAGAAGGGCCAGGGGTGGAATGATATGATTTGGCTCTGTGTCCCCACCCAAATCTCATCTTGAGTTATACTCCCACAATTCCCATGTGTTGTGGGAGGGACCCGGTGGGAGATAATTTGAATCAGAGTGGTGGAGTCCCCCATACTGTTCTTGTGGTAGTGAATCAGTCTCACAAGATCTGATGGTTTTATCAGGGGTTTCCACTTTTGCATCTTCCTCATTTTCTCTTGCCACCACCATGTAAAAACCGCCTTTCACTTCCCACCATGATTCTGAGGCCTCCCAGCCATATTTAACGGCAAGTCCAATTAAATATCTTTTTCTTCCCAGTCTCGAGTATGCCTTTATCAGTCAGCAGCATGAAAATGGACTAATACAATCGTGTTAAACATAGACTTACTATTTGATCCAGCAACTCTACTGCTAGTTTTGTATCCCTAAGAAAAATGAAAACTTATGTTCACACAGAAACTTGCACATGAATGTTTATGGTAACATTATTCATAATAGCCAAAAGGTAGAAACAACCCAAATGCCTGGTAATGGATGAATAAATACAAATGTGGTATATGCATACACTAGAATATTATTCCCCAACAAAAATAAATCAAATACCCATACATGGTACAACATGGATAAACCTTAAAAACATTATGCTAAATGAAAGAAACCAATTACAAAAGACCACATGCTGCATGTATGATTCTATTTCTTTGAAATGTCCAGAACAGGCAGATCTATATGCACAGAAAGTAGTTGCTTGGGGCTGGGGGGCATGAGGGAATTGAAGAGTAATAGCTAAAGGGCACAGGGTTTCTTTATGACATGTCACAAATGTTCTAAAATTGATTGTGATGATGGTTGTGCAACTGTGTGATTATACTAAAAATCACTGAGCTTTACAATTTAAATAGGTGAATTGAGAGCCTTCAAGATGGTTGACTAAAGCCAGCTGGTGCTTGCCTCCTCCACAAAGAAGAACGAAAATAGAGTAGAACACTTTGAATATATCGTCTAAGAAACAACATTGGCATTCAACTGAGAAATGACAGGAAACACCCAAAGTAAGGAAGGAGAAGGAAGTCAGGCAGTCTGCTTGGCCAGGATTGGCTGGGAGCCTGGGGAGGCTCCACAATGCAGGAAAAGGATAAGTGAGTGACTCCCAGAGGTCAACATTTCCACTACAGACTCCTGCATCCTCTGCATGGGAAAGCCCTAGACCCTTGCAGTCTTCAAGACTAATATCAAAAGCTGCCTGAAGATCACACAAAGGCATTGTTCCAGAAAAGGAGCTCATGCTGGGCCCCACACACCCCAAACCCTAAGCAGCGACAGCAAAATGCCATATTGAGATCCCAGCTTCCAACAGACCACAGACTCCAGGGCTGAAGAGTAAGCCATTAGCAAAACTCCACTGCCCCCCACAATGAAGCCTCTGCACATTTTCATGTATCGCAATGACAAACCCCCCTACCCTCAACAACTGCTTATGGCTGCCGCTGCCAGGATTCAAGCATGAGCAAAATGCATACTCCCCAGTCACCTGCATATGGCTCCTGCCACTAAAAGCAACCCTGCCCCTCCCACAACCCCTGAGCAGGCCTACAGTGCAGCCACTGCAGTCCCCACCTGAACATTCTGCCTTGGCCTGGAGATCACCCCACCGCTGCCGACCACAGCCAGCACCTGCAAGCCCCACCAGCAGACCTAAAGGACAGAACTGCGTGGCTCACTCCACCACCCAAACTTCCTAGTGCCAGAGCACACAATGCAGGGACCTGGAGACTGCCTAGTCCAGTCCGTCACCATTGGCACTTAAGCACTTCTCCCAGGGGCCTTAGGTGAGGCTCATTCGGCCTGCCAATGCCACTGCAGTTGACACTCGCCCACCCATGCTACCAGTGGGCCTAAGGCTCACCCTGCCTCTGCCTACCACAGCTAGTACCTGCAAGTACCCCTGGGAGGACTAAGGACCACTTTGCCCAGCCTTGCTCTGCTCCCCCACCACCAGCACCAGAGGATGTGGTCCAGAGACCCGGGGAACTCCCAGCCCAGTCCACCATTGTTGGCACCTGAGCACTCCTCCTGGAAGCTTGAGTTCAAGCCCACCCAACCTGCCATTACCACCACAGTGGGCACACAGCTATAGGCCCAGGGACTGGCCCACCCAGCCCATCACAAGTACAGACCATGTAGGATCCAGAGATTAGTCCATCTACTGCTACTACAATCACCCATGCCATGACCATTGCCCAGGGGCCTGAAAACCCACCCATTTGCCTGGCCCAACTCTGCCACTACCAGCACCTGAGAAAGCCACCTGGGGATCCAAGAATTGGACTTCCTGGAACCACTGAAACCAGTGCCAATATATCCCACCCTAAAGCCCAAGGACAGGCATGCTCAGCCCACTACTGCCACCATAGAGGCCTGAAGATAGGACCACCTGGCATTGCTGTATCCAATAAAACTTTGCCACAGTCTCCACTCCACTAACAACTGCACCCTAAACCACTCAGGAAGTCACAGACACCACTGACAATGTTTACAGCTGAAGAAATCATATGGAGACCACACTACTGCATACATCCAAAATCAATGGCAAAGTGCCCAACCCAAGCAACACTATAGATACATCTTCAAAAAAGTATCCTCCCCTATGAAAGCAAATTCCAAAAATTGAAAGAAACAACTGTTACACCAGATGCACAGACATCAGTGTAAAAACATATGAAACATGAAAAAGCAAGAAAATATGACACCTCCAAGAGAACACAGTAATTCTCCAGCAAGAGTTCAGTCAAAAGGAAATCCATGAAATCTCACATAAAATACTCAAAATAATGATGCTAGAGTAGGAGGAAAAATGGCACCTAGGAGGAAGGACTAACTTGCAGCTCCACTTGGATGGACAGAGCAGCGTGTGGAGACTCACACTGTGAATGTTTGCTCCAAGAACCACCACAAGAACATATGAGGGAAACCAGAAGAATTCACAGACCCTTTGAAAGAAGCAGCTTGCTGCTGCAAACTATGAGTGGGGAAAATCTGCCTCCAAACACATGTCCTCACTGAGGAACATGAAAACCCAGATAATTGAAGAAGGATTTAACCTTACCTAGAGCTGAAGCAAATTTAGCAAGCCAAGTGAAATATAAAAGTAGAAGAAGCAGCAGGAAGAGCCTGTAGGCATTCTCAGTCCCCAGGGAAGCCATTTCTGACTTTATCTCACAGGGGTCCTTGGGGGAAGGCAGTCAGTGGAACTAGGGAAGGGCCACAGGCTATAGGAGGCTTCCAGCTGAACTATGTAATAATTCCAACCAAGTGCGAATTTTCTTGGGCAGAATCTGAGGGCTAGCAGGGTGAATGGAAAGTGTAGAGATGAGCACAGAAGTCATGGAAGGCAGGGAGGGTCAAGGCCTGAAAGCACTGCTTGCTTTCTCAGCAAGGAAGCTTGTAGCCTGAGGCAAGATCTCAGCCCTGCACACTGGAGGCCTGGATATAAATTCAGCTTTATGGAGAGTATGGTAGGAGTGAGACTGGCTTTGCTGGCTGCACAGGAGCTGGGTGAGACCTGTCACTGCCAGCTCTCCCCCACTTTCTTGGCCCACTGTATAAAGCAACAGAGGCAGCCATAATCCTCCTTGGAACATAACTCCATTGGCCTGAAAACCACACTCCCATCCCCCTCAGTGGCCATGGCAAGCCCTGCCCAAAGAGAGTCTCAGCTCAGACACACCTAACCCTGCCCCCACCTTATGGTCTTTCTTTACCCACCCTGGTAGTCAAAGACAAAAGACATAAGGTCATGGGAGCTCTATGGCCCCAACCATCACCAGAGAAACCCAATATTTATCCAAGTGACCTTAGGACAAGTTTGTATCCTCCTTCTACTAGCACAGCTGGTGCTCTGTTGAAAGTGCCACCTCCTGACTGGAAGCCAATCAACTCAAGCCATTAAAGCAACCCATAACAGAACAGCCCTACTCCAAGGAAGGAGAAGACAACAGCCAATTCCACCACCTAAAACATCCTGGCTAACCAGAGGTCCTGAGTCTGTCCACATTACAACTTTACTGCTAGCATAACCAGCATCCAAAAAAACCCATGCACTAAACAAAAGTACAACCAAGGACTCTCACAGAATCCACTTCACTCCCCTACTACTGCCACCAGAGCAGGTGCTGGTCTCCATGGCTGGGAGACCTGGACTAGACCCAGAAAAGCAATAGCAGTCACTGCAGTACAGCTCTCAGGAAGCCCCATCCCTAAGGGAAGGGGGAGAGCACCAAATGAAGGCATCACCCCCTGGGACAAAAGAATCTGAACAGCAGACCTTGAGCCCCAGATCTTTCCTCTGACACAGTCCACACAAATGAAAAGGAACCAGAAAAAACAATTCTGTTAACATGACAAAATCAGTTTCTTTAACACCCCCAAAAGATCACAGTAGCTCACCAGCAATGGATACAAACAAAGAAGAAATATTTGAATTGCTAGAAAAAGAATTCAGAAGGTTAATTGTTAAGTTACTCAAGTAGGTACCAGAGAAAAAGTGAAAACCAACTTAAGCAAATTTTTAAAATAATACAGGATATGAACCACGATGTCTTCAGAGAAATAGACATCATAAAAAGCAATCACAACTTCTGGAAATGAAAGACACACTTAGAGAAATGCAAAATACATTGGAAAGTTTCAACAACAGACTAGAAAAAGTAGAAGAAAAAATTTCACAGCTCAAAGACAAGGCTTTCAAATTAACCCAATCCAACAAAGACGAAGAAAAAAAGAATAAGTAAAAATGAACAAAGCCTCCAAGAAATTGGGGATTATGTGAAATGACCAAACTTAAGAATAACTAGTTTCCCTGAGGAAGAAGAGAAATCTAAAAGTTTGGAAAACTTATTTTAGGGAATAATTGAAGAAAACTTCCCTGGCCTTGTTGGAGACCTAAACATCTAAATAAAAGAAGCTCAAAGAACACTCAAAAAATTCATCACAAAAGGATTATCACCTAGGCCAGGGGCAGTGGCTCACACCTGTAATCCCAGCACTTTGGGACACCCAGGCAGGTGGATCACCTGAGCTCAGGAGTTCAAGACTAGGCTGGCTAATATGGTGAAAACCCATCTCTATTAAAAATACAAAAATCAGCCAGGCATGATGGTGCACATCTGTAATCCTAGCTACTAGGGAGACTGAGGCATGAGAATCACTTGAACCTGGGAGGCAGAAGTTGCAGTGAGCCAAGATCATGCCACTGCACTCCAGCCTGGGTGGCAGAGTAAGACTCTGTCTTCAAAAATAATAATAATGATAATAATAATAATAATAAAGGTTATCGCCTAAACATATAGTCATCAGGTTATCTAAAGTCAAGACAAAAAAACAAATCTTAAGAACTGTGAGGCAAAAGTATTAGGTAACCTACTAAGGAAAATCTATCAGATAAACAACAGATTTATCAGCAAAAACCCTACAAGCTAGAAGGGATTGGGGTCCTATCTTTAGCCTCTTTAAACAAAATAATTATCAACCAAAAATTTTGTATCCAGTGAAACTCAACTTTATAAATGAAGGAAAGATAAAGTATTTTTCAGACAAACAAATCCTGAGATAATTCACCACTACCAAGCCAGCACTACAAGAACTGCTAAACAGAGTCCTAAATTGTGAAACAAAACTTCAAAACACACCAAAATAGAACCTTCTTAAAGCATAAACATTGCAGGGCCTATAAAACAGTAACACGATGGGGAAAAAATGTATTCAGGCAATAGCTAGCACTATGAATAGTATAGTACCTCACATCTCAATACTAACACTAAATATAAATGGCCTAAATGCTCCACTTAAAAGATACAAAATGGTGGAATGGATAAGAATTCACCAACCACGTATCTGCTGTCTTCAAGAGACTCATCTAACACTAAGGACTCACATAAACTTAAGGTAAAGGAGTGGAAAAAGATACTCCATGCAAATGGATCCACAAACTAGCAGGAGTCACTATTTTTATATCACACAAAAGAGACTTTAAAGCAACGACAGTTTAAAAAAAAAAAAAACTAGAGAGAAACATTATGTAACGATAAAAGGACTAGTTCAACAGGAAAATATCACAATCCTAAATATATATGCACCTAACACTGGAACTCCCAAATTTATAAAAAATTACTACTAGACCTAAGAAATGAGATAGATGGCAACAAAATAATAATGGAGGACTTCAATACTCCACTGACAGCACTAGACAGGTCATCAAGACAGACAGCCAACAAAGAAACAATGGACTTAAACTGTACCCTAGAACAAATGGACATAGCAGATATTTACAGAGCATTCTATCCAACTACTGCAGAATATACATTTTATTCATCAGTGCATGGAACATTCTCCAATATAGACCACATGATAGGCCACAAAACAAGTCTCAATAAATTTTTAAAAAATGGAATTATATCAAATACTCTCTCAGACCACAGTGAAATAAAACTGGAAATCAACTCCAGAATAAACTCTCAAAACCACACAAATACATAGAAATGTAATAACCTGCTTCTGCATGATTGTTGGGTCAGCAATGAAATCAAGATAGAAATTTAAAAATTATTTGAACTGAATGATAACAGTGACACAACATATCAAAACCTCTGGGATACAGCAAAAGTGGTGCTAAGAGGAAAGTTCATAGCATTAAATGCCTACATTGAAAAGTCTGAAAGAGCACAAATAGACAATCTCAGAGTACACTTCAAGGAACTAAAGAAACAAGAACAAACCAAACCCAAACCCAGCAGAAAAAAAGAAATAACAAAGATCAGAGCAGACTAAACAAAATTGAAACAAAAAATACAAAAGATAAATGAAACAAAAAGCTGGTTCTTTGAAAAGATAAACAAAATTGATACACCATTAGCAAGATTAACCAAGAAAAGAACAGAAAAGATTCAAATAAGCTCAATTACAAATGAAATGTGAGATATTACAACCGATACAATGGAAATACAAAGATCACTCAAGGGTGCTATGAATATCTTTATGCACAAAAACTTGAAAATCTAGAGGAGATGGATAAATTCCTGGAAATATAGAACCCTCCTAGATTAAACCAGGAAAAAATAGAAACTCTGAACAGACAAATAACAAGCAGTGAGATTGAAATGGTAAATTTTTAAATGGACAACAACAAAAAAGTCCAGTCCCAGATAATTCATAGCTGAATTCTATCAGACATTCAAAGAAAAATTACTACCAATCCTACTGAAACTATTCCAAAAGATAGAGAAAGATAGACTCCTCCCTAAAGCATTCTATGAAGCCAGTGTCACCTTAATACCCAAAACAGGAAAGGACATAACAAAAAAAGAAAACTATAGACCATATGCCTGATAAATATAGATGCAAAAATTCTCTACAAAATACTAGCTGACTGAATCCAACAGCGTATCAAA
The DNA here is from genome assembly GCF_003255815.1 of Theropithecus gelada. Taxonomy (NCBI): domain Eukaryota; kingdom Metazoa; phylum Chordata; class Mammalia; order Primates; family Cercopithecidae; genus Theropithecus; species Theropithecus gelada. The sequence goes on from NC_037673.1 coordinate 145,559,660, forward strand.
AAGATAATCCACCATCATTAAGTAGGTTTCGTACCAGGGATGCAGGGATGATTTAACATACACAAGTTAACGAATACAATATATCACATAAAAAGAATCAAAAACAAAATCATATGATCATATCAATAGATGCAGAAAAAGCATTTGACAAAATCCTGCATTCCTTTATGATTAAAACCCTCAGCAAAATTGGTATAGAAGGGCCATACCTTAAGGTAACAAAATCCATCTATGACAAATCCACAGCCAACATTATACTCACTGGGGAAAAGTTAAAAGCATTCCAAGAACAGGAACAAGTTAAGGATGCCCACTCTCACCACTTTTATTCAACATAGTAACTGGAAGTCCTAGCCAAAGCAATCAGACAAGCGAAAGAAATAAAGAGCATACAAATTGGTAAAGAAGAAGTCAAACTGTCGCTGTTCACCAATTATATGATTGTATACCTAGAAAACCCTAAGTACTCGTCCAAAAAGCTCCTAGATCTGATAAATGAATTCAGTAAAGTATCAGGATACAAAATCAATGTACACAAATCAGTAGCACTGCTATACACCAAAGGCAACCAAGCTGAGAATCAAATAAATAACTCAATCCCTTATACAAGAGCTGCAAAAAATAAATGAAATACTTTGGAATATGCCTAACCAAGGAGGTGAAAGACCTCTACAAGGAAAACTACAAAACACTACTGAAAGAAATCATAGATGACACACACAAATGGAAACACATCCATGCTCGTGAATGGGTATAATCAATATAATATAATCAATATTGTGAAAACGAACATACTGCCAAAAGCAACTGATAAATTCAATGCAATTGTCATCAAAATACTATCATCATTCTTCAAAAACCTAGAAAAACAATCCTAAAAGTGGGATCCAGCAATCCCACTACTGGGTATCTACCCAGAGGGAAGGAAGTCATTATACGAAAATGATACTTGTACATGCATGTTTATAGCAGCACAATTTGCAATCAGAAAACATGGAATCAGCCCAAATGCCCATCAATCAATGAATGGATAAAGAAAATGTGATAGATAGATAGATAGATAGATAGATAGATAGATAGATAGATAGACAGATAGACCATGAAATACTACTCAGTCATAAAAAGGAATAAAATAATGGCATCTGTCACAACCTGGATGGAATTAGAGACCATTATTCTAAGTGAAGTAACTCATGAATGGAAAACCAAACATTGTATGTTCTCACTTACAAGTGGGAGCTAAGCTATAAGGATGCAAAGGCGTAACAATGATACAATGGACTTTGGGGACACAGGGGGAAGAGCGGGGGTGGTTGAAGGATAAAAGACTGCACATCAGGTACGGTGTACATCAGGTATGGTGTACACTGCTTGGGTGATGGGTGCACTAAAATCACAGAAATCACCACTAACAAGCTTATCCGTGTAACCAAAAATCACCTATTCCCAAAAAAACTCTTGAAATAATAATAAATTACTTTTTAATTTTAAAAACAAAATAATGATGTTTAAAAAGCTCATTGAGATACAAGAGAATACAGAACAATAATACAAAAAATCAAAATAAATTCAGGATATGAATGAGAAATTTTCCAAATAGATAGCACAAAAAAGAGTCAGATGTAAACTCTGGAACTGAAGAATTCATTAAATGCAATATGAAACACATTTGAAAGCTTCAACATTAGATGTAACCAGGCAGAAGAAAAAATTTCAGAACTTGAAGATAAGTCATTTGAAATAAACCAGGCAGAAAAAAATACACAAAAAAAGAATTTAAAATAATGAACAAAGCTTATGTGACATATGAAACACTGTCACATGACTAAATACTCAAATTTTCAGTATCCTGGAGGAAAGAGAAAGTGAAAGGTTAGAAAACCTATTTAACAAACCAGTAGCTGAAAACAGTCCAAGTCTAGCAAGAGATTTAGACATCCAGATTAAACTTGCCACTTAAAATAGATAGCCTGGCTGAATGGATTTTAAAAAACATGACCCAACTATTGGCTCCTACAAGAAAATCATCTCACCTGTAAAGACATATAGACTGAAAGTGAAGGGACAGAAAATGATATTCCATGCAAATGGAAACCAAAAGTGAGCAGGAATAGCTATACTTAGATAAAACAGAGTTTAAATCAAAAACAGTAGAAAGAGACAAAGAAGGTCATTATGTAATGATAAAGGAATCAATCCAGCAAGAGGCTATGACAGTTCTAAACATATATTCACCCAACACCAGAGCACCAGCATATATAAGGTAAATACTATTAGACCTAAAGGGAGAGATAAGCTCCAATACAACAACAGTTGAGGACTTCAACACTCTACTGTCATCATCTAGATGAGAGATCATAAGACAGATCATCTAGATAGAAAATTAACAAAAAAAAATCGGATTTAAACTGCACATTAGACCAAATTTTCCTCACAGCTATTTACAGAATATTTTACCCACAGCTACAAAACACACATTCTTCTCATTAGCACACAGAACAAACATCCTCTAGGAGAGACCACACAAAACAAGTCCCAAAAAATTTTTTAAATTAAAATTATATCAACCAGCTGCTAAGACCATAGTGGAATAAAACTAGAAATCAATAATAAAATGAACCTGGGAAACTATTAATACGTAAAAATTAAAAACATGCTCCTAAATGACCACTGGGTCAAGGATGAAGTTAACGGGGAAGTAAGAAAATTTCTTGAAACAAATGAAAAGCAAAAATCGACATACCAAAACTTATGAAACACAGCAAAAGTAGTGCTAAGAGGGAAGTTTCTAGCAATAAATGCCTACATCAAAAAGTAGAAAGTTTCCAAACAATCTAAAGGATGCACCTCAAGGAATTAGAAAAGCGAGAATAAACCAACCAAAAATTAGTAGAAGTAAAAAAAAAAATAAAATAAAAATCAGAACAGAACTAAATGAAATAGAGGTGAAAAAGCTACAGTCAATGATATCAAAAGTTATTTTTTGGAAAGATAAACAAACTCAATAAGCCACTAGCTAGACTAACCAAGAAAAAAAAAGCAGAAGTCCCAAATAAACAGAATCAGAATGGAAAGGAAAAATTACAACTGATACCAAAGAGATACAAAAGATCATCAGAGACTGTTATGAACAACTATATGCTGACAAACTGGAAAACCTACAAGAAATGGATGAATTCTGGACACATACAACCTACCAATATTAAATTAGAAAGAAATTAAAAACTTGAACAATAACAAGTAATGAGATTGAATCAGTAATAAAAATCTTCCAACAAAGAAAAGTTCAGGAATGATGGCTTCACTGCTGAATACTACCAAACTTTCAAAGGAGAACTCACACCAATTCTCCTCAAACTATTCCAAAAACTTGAAGAGGAGGGGACTCCTTCTAACTCATTCTACAAGATCAGCATTACCCTGATATCAAAAACAGATAAGGATGCAACAACAACAACAAAAACTACAGGCCAATACCCTTGATGATCATAGATGCAAAATCCTCAGCAAAATACTAGCAAATTGAATCCAACAACACATCAAAAAGATAAACACCACAATCAAGTGGGATTTGTCCCAAGGATACAAGGATGGTTCAATATATATAAATCAAAAAACGTGATACATCACATTAACAGAATGAAGAACAAAACTCATACAATCATCTTAATAGATGCAGAAAAAGCATTTGACAAAATTCAACATAACTTTCTTATAAAAACTCTCAGTAAACCAGGCATTAAAGGAACATTCCTCAACATAATAAAGGCCACATATAACAAACACACAGCTAACATTATACTAAGAGGGAAAAAGCTGAAAGCCTTTCTTCTAAGAACCAGAACAAAACAAGAATGCCCACTTTTACCACTCCTATTCAACATAGTACTACAAGTCCTGCTCAGAACAATCAGACAAGGGAAAGAAAAAGCATCCAAATTGCAAAAGAGGAAATCAAATTGTTCCTCTTTGCAGATAATACAATCTTATGTCTAGAAAAATCCTAAAGATGCCACCAAAACACTCTTAGATATAAATAAATTTGGTAAAGTTACAGAATACAAAATTAGTATACAAAAATCAGTAGCATTTTCTACACACCAATAATGAAATACTTGAGAATAAAATCAAGAAGGCAATTCCACTTACCATGGCTACACAAAAAATAAAATAAAACCAAGGCATGGTGGTTCACACTTGTAATTCCAGCACTTTGGGAAGCCAAAAAGCATTGCTTGTGGGCAGAAGTTCAAGAACAACCTGGCCAACATAGAGAGGTGCCATCTCTACAAAAAAAAATAATAATAATTTAGCCAGGCATGCTGGTGTCATGAACTTGCAGTTCTAGCTACTCAAAAGGCTAAGGTGGGAGTATCGCTTGAGCCTAGGAGATCAAGGCTGCAGTGAGCTATGATAGCACCGTGAAACTCCAGCCTGGGTGACAGAGCAAGACATTTGAGTCACTGTCTCAAAATGTATCAAATGGGACTCTATTAAACTAAAAGTTTCTGCACAGCAAAGAAAACAATCAACAGAGTGAAGAGACAACCTGTTAATGGGAGAAAATATTTGCAAACTATTCATCTAACTAGGGACTACTATCCAGCATATACAAAGAATTCAAACAACTCAATAGTTAAATATTATAATAATAATCACATTAGAAAGTGGGTAAAACGCATGAATAGACATTTCACAAAAGAAGACATACAAAGGGCCAACAGGTATATGTGTGGGGATTTCTCCCCACCAGCAACCAGTCAATTTTCTAGCAGATTATTCAGCTAGGTGTCCTCTTACTCATCCAATTCTGACACTATCTACTCATAGATTGTATCAGATCCCATAAGGTAAAGGCTCAGTTTCACAAGATTGTGTCCACTTCAGATACAAGTCACATTTCCTAGGACCTCCTGCTTGGGTTTCATTAATTTTCTAGAGTGGCTCACAGTACTCAGGGAAACACCGTGCTTATGTCTACTAGTTTATTAATAAAGCGTATAATAAATGATACAGAAAAATGGACAGATGAAAGACAGATAGGGCAAGGCACGTGGGAAGGGGCATGGAGCCTTCATGTCCTCTCCAGGCATAACACCCTCTCGAAACCTCCACATGCTCAGCTATCCAGAAGCTCCTGAGCCTAGTCCTTTTAGGTTTTTATGAAAGCTTCATTACATAGGCATAATTGATTAAATCACCATCGGTGATCAGCTCAACTGTCAGCCCTTTGCCCCTCACTTCTCCCTAAAAGTGGGGAGCTGGAGCTGAAAGTCCCAACCCTCTAGTCATGCCTTCATGTCCTTTTGCCAACCAGCCCCCACCTGAAAATATCTAGGGACTTAAGACACTTTTATCACTCTGGAGATCCCAAGGGGTTTAGGAAGAGTATGTCTGGACTTGGGGACCAATACAAAATATGTATTTCATAATGCGGCAGCCTCATGCAGCCAAAGAACTTTGAAAAGAGCAAAATTCTTTAGACCGTATCATGCTGTGTTGACGCAAAGTAGCAAACATAAGAAGTAATATTTGCTCATTTTTGCTTAAACCCCTATCTGTGATGAAATGCAGCTCTCTGGAAGATGCTTTGAAGACAAAACAGGATAGAACACACACTGCCTCCACATCTCTTGCCTGAGTCACTATATTTCTTAAAAAAGAAATGACTCTGGCCCTTGTCTTTACTTACACATAAGATAACACCTGCCAAGGTTAGGGATTAGGCCCCTGCAAACTATAATCAGATGTGCTCTTGTACTCATTTGATGTGATTTTGCATGTGCCGAATCCCCAACACCTGTATAAGCAATGGACTAAACACTGCTTTGGAGGTATCTGACAGAACCTCTCTGAAAGCCTCCTCCCAGCATATGTGCCTCAGTCTATAGACCTCAGTAAGATTTCTAAATAAAACTAACTTTAATTCTTTAAAAGCTTGCTTGTGGTTTTCTTTAGTCAATGGTCACGTCACATGTTTTTATCTGCACGCATTCAGACACATGTAGGCTGTACTTTGCCTGTTGCTTCTCGATTTTGCCAGAAAAATGCTACCTTGGGAGCCCCTGTCTCTCTCAAAGAGGACAGAAATGAGCAGTGGTCAACTATTTTCCCAGATAGTAATAAATAAGAGGACAAGTGACCAGCTCTGGGCTTCATCTCTCTGGAATCCTGAGGAACTCGAGGCTTGTTAATACCATAACACTGAGTATTCCTGAAACAAGGAAAAATACTTTCAAATTTTTTAAGGTAAATATGGCCTATAATGTTGAATACTAAAAACATGAATAGTAAGAAAAATGCCATTCTAGGCTCACATCTTTTTTTCAAATAAGCAGAGGGTATGAGTACACTTGTCCCTCAGTATCTGTAGAGAGTTGGTTCCAGGACCCCTACAGATACCAAAATCCACAGATGCTCAAGTCCCTGATAGAAAATGGTGTAGTGTTTACATAAAACCTATGCACATCTTTCTGTATGCTTTAAATCATCTCTAGGTTACTTATAATACCTAATAAATGTAAATGCCATGTAAATAGTTGTTACACTGTATTGTTTAGGGAATAACGACAAGAAGAAAGTCTGTATACATATTCAGCATAGACTTGACCACCCTTTTTTTCCTGAATATTCTCAATCTGCTGTTGGTTGAATCCATGGATGTGGAAACCCCAGATATGGAGGGCCAACTATTTTGTGTCCTAGAGGCACTGGATTATGCGTTGACCTCATTTTAAGGGTTAAGCAAAGAGAGCAGGATGAATGGCTTTGGGAGACCCTAACACCTCCATCAAGAGAAGTGTTTCCATTCATGAATACTAGGTGGGATACTGCAGGGGGATTAATCACAAGGCTCTGTGGTTGGATCATCGAGATACCTTCTAAAACTGTTAAGAGTAGAAATCAAATATTTGTGATATCACATGTCATGTAGCCTATGGATAAAAAGAAATCAATTACTAATACAACCAACAACATGGATACATCTCAAAAATATTATGCAAAGGGGAAGTAGCCAGTCACAAAAGAATACATACTATGTGAGTCCGTTTGTATGAAGTCCAACAGACTGAACTAATATTTGGTTGCCTCTGGAGTGGCGATGCACACAAGAGATGATATTCATTGGGAAAGGGCATAAGGGGACTCTCCAGTGATAAAAGCTGTCCTCTGTCTTGATTGTGTTGTTGAAATATGGAGATATACACTTGAGATCTGTGTACTCTACGTATTAGAACACTTTCTGCTGTTCAATGGCTCCATCCAATCTATCTCACTTATGTCAACAGATTGGTATCAAATAAAACAGCACCTGTCATTTTATTATTAAATGCTTTACAGTTCGAAAGCCTGCTCTCCAACTTATTTTGTGCAAGTCTTTCCTTGGCCCTGATGTTCCAGCTGCACTGGCCTCCCTGAACTCACCATGTGCTTTCCAGCCTCAGGACCCTTGAATGTGCTATTTCTACATCTGGATTGGTTCTTACCTCTGGTTTTCCATGGCTGGGTCTCACTCATCCTTCCAGTCTTATAACTGAAATATTTTATCTTCAGATTACTTGTCCCCACCTCTTGTACATTTCCTTCGTTCCACTGTCTTACTTTGCAATTATCTATTTATTCATTTACTTAATGAATGGTAAGCTGGTCTCTTCACTAAACAGTGAATCTTTAGTGCTTAACCATACCACATATCTCATTATTTACTGAAAAAAGAAATATGTTAGTCAACATGTGCATCAGGGCATAAATTTTGTAACCTAGTTTTAGTGACTAAATTGCATAATTCATCCCTGAGTCAGGCCTCAGCAGCCTTGTTTTTCTCCCCCGGGCCAATGAAGATACACAGGCTTTCCACGACGCAGGTGAGGGGGGACGTGGACTTGAGAATTGTGAGGCTTGAGGAAGCCTCAGAGATCACCTACCATAACAGGAAACCAAGGGTTTGGAGGGAACAATCTTGTCGCAGATCACACGGAAAGATCAGGCCTGGTTTGAATCTTACCTCTGCCCCAACCACTTGTGTGACCTTGAGAAAGTGAAGATCTTTTTTGTGCATTGGTTTCCTCATCTGTAAAATAGGGATATAATTTTACCTGCCTCAGAACATTGTGTGAGGATTAAATGAGGTGGTAAAACTACAATTAGGACAGTAAATTGTATGTAATATAATATTAATAAATATTAGCCATTATTAGTATTATTTTGCCCTGAACTCTAGTCCAGCAATCTTTCTACTTCTCTATGTCACTTCTATAGCAGACACCTAGCATACAATAGATGCCAAATAAATATTTGTTATATAAATGAACAATGCTCATCCATAACAGTGACTCTAAAACATAAAAAACAAAATTTTCTTCTGATTCTTTTGCTTAAGAAAAAATAAATAAATAGAGCAAACGCTTTAAAAGAACGGCATTTAGGTTGGGCGTGGTAGCTCATGCCTGTAATCCCAGCACTTTGGGAGGCCGAGGCAGGTGGATCACCTGAGGTCAGGAATTCAAGACCAGCCTGGCCGACATGGTAAAACCCCGTCTCTAAATGCAAATCAAAACTACAATAAGATACCATCTCACACCAGTTAGAATGGCAATCATTAAAACGTCAGGAAACAACAGTGCTGGAGAGGATGTGGAGAAATAGGAATACTTTTACACTGTTGGTGGGACTGTAAACTAGTTCAACAATTGTGAAAGACAGTGTGGCAATTCCTCAAGGTTCTAGAACTAGAAATACCATTTGACCCAGTGATCCCATTACTGGGTATACACCCAAAGGATTATAAATCATGCTGCTATAAAGACACTTGTACATGTATGTTTATTGTGGCGCTATTCACAATAGCAAAGGTTTGGAACCAACCCAAATGTCCATCATTGATAGACTGGATTAAGAAAATGTGGCACATATACACCATGGAATACTATGCAGCCATAAAAAAGGATGAGTTCATGTCCTTTGTAGAGACATGGATGAAGCTGGAAACCATCATTCTCAGCAAACTATCTGAAGGACAGAAAACCAGACACCACATGTTCTCACTCATAGGTGGGAATTGAACAATGAGAACACTTGGACACAGGATGGGGAACACCACACACCGGGGCCTGTCATGGGGTTGGGGGAAGGGGGAGGGATAGCATTAGGAGATAAACCTAATGTAAATGACAAGTTAATGGGTGTGGTACACCAACATGGCACATGTAGACATATGTAACAAACCTGCACTTTGTGCACATGTACCCTAGAACTTAAAGTATAATAAAAAAATAAATAAAAAGAACTCATCTCTACTAAAAATACAAAAAATTAGCCGGGTGTGGTGGTGGATACCTGTAATCTCAGCTACTCGGGAGGCTGAGGCAGGAGAACCACTTGAACCCAGGAGGCGGAGGTTACTGTGAGTTGAGATCATGCTACGACACTCCAGGCTGGGCAAGAAGAGTAAAACTCCATCTCAAAAAAAAAAAAAAAAAAGACTGATATTTATTAATGTATTCTTTACTTGTCTGTAAAATGCTCTTATGCAGAAGAACTCTTCTTTCATGACAGGGATTAATGCAAAAGTGAAATATAAGGCAACATGGTATTGCACAGGCTGAGAATCTAGAACTTCAAGGAACAGTGGACATCATCTAGATTAATAGTTCTCAACCGTGGTGCCAGGTATACTCTCCCAAAGCTACTTTATACATACATGTGCAGTGGGCTGAAATCCCATGCTAGTCTGAGGCTCCAGACTCTCTGGCAGCAAGATCCAGATTTCAGTCTTGGTCAGAGAGCTCCAAATGACTATTGTGCAAGCAGGTTTGCAAACTGATCTAGTCTAATGCTCTTATTTTATAAAGGAAACGTTGGGCCCAGAGATGAAAATGGACTTGCATAAGATGGCGAAGGACATTAGAAGACTTTCCAAAGGAAACATTTTCTTCTCCAAAGTCACAGTCCAGATCTGTTCTCACAATCCTGAAATAGTTGTCATGATTAATGGTGTGCTGGTAAACCAGCAATCCAGAAAAAAGAAAAGACTCTGATTTGTACTATTTGCCAATTTCCATGGTATAAATACTATCACCATGGTTAATTTCATACTACCAATGTTTAAATAACCAGCTCACAAAATTCTTGTGTGTTTACTAATCAGATCTCAAGGGCGGGTACATGCTGGCTCCAGAACCCTGCTGTGACCATCGCCCATCTGCATCAGTATTACATCAGAAACCCTAGCCCTGTCTGAGACTGACTGAATCCAAATTATTACAGTTGCAACCCAGAAGTCTGACTTTCTAAGAAGCAACCTTGATAAAACTCATACAAGCCTAAGTTTGAGCACCATGCTGCGTGGAATAACGCAGCAGTCTAATAGGTACCCTGGATAGTCATGAGTTGATCCTATGAACCAACAGGTGGACCTTATCTAATGTGGTTATCGTCTCATCAAGGACAACCCAGCGCCCATGCCACCTTGTGCACAGTGATGGAAGCATAGCATTGTGTTTGACTAATGAGGCCCCGATTTATTTTGACAGGAAGACAGATGTCAGCTTTCCAAAGAAAGTGTCAAGCATTTGTCCCTTACAAGGACTGGGAAGAAAGAGCACACATTTTCCCTATTGCCCTGCCCTTGACATATTTATAACATCCCAGGACTGGCCATGACCATCCTCTCCCAAGTAACGGAATGTCAAGATGACTGCAGGGATTATGCTGTGAGTGGAAAAACATTATAGTAAGCCGGGGTGATCACCAGCCTCCCTGAGCTAAAATAATCACAGGCTTCTTTTTCTTAGTGACCCCTGTCCTACTCTCAGGCACTTTATATCCTCAAATCTTGAATAGAGTTAAGAGATTGGGCAGGCCTGGCCTATTATTCTCCTTATTTCCACCGGACATAAGACATGCTTTACATAATCCTGGATTTTTTATATCAATCAAATACTATGAACGTCATCAAGCTGAATAGTGACCATAACCCCAAATTCATGGATGCCCTGAACTCTAATCCAGACTGAACCACCCTATTCCCAGTTAGAAAAACTCAATTAATCTTGATGAGCTTGGTTGGATCTCCAGAAGATATTAGGAATATAGAGTCAGCTGGTAGGCAGATGTTGTATCAGTCCATGAGCATCATGCCAGGTAAGTGGCACACTCTGACTTCTTGTCACTTCTATGATCCAAAGAGAGCATCTCACCTTGTCACTGAAAATGTAGAGTTTCTGCACCTGAATTAAGGCAAGGGGAAAAAATAAAGGTGCAAGCCCTGAGACCGTCCATCATCTGCACATCACGCTGTGATGTGGTGAAAATCCTGGGGAGATCCTCAACCTTCACCACTCACCACCAAACCCCGACTCACGCTCTCACTAGCTCATACTGCAGTCACACTTTCAAATAAGAAGAACTACCACTAGCTCATCAATGGAAAACTGTGCTGAATAATTGCTGCGTGGGAATAAAAATACCTCTCCCAATAGCATCGTCTCTCATGAAACAAAGCGAGGCCCTTCCCTTAACTATTATCCTTTCGGTGAGACAACATAGACCCCACTTGCATGGGAAATGTAGAAGAGGTTGCCATAAACGTAAAAGTTAGAGAGGGACCATTAAATAAGATTCCTTTATGGCTAAGTGATTTCAGCATAACATCTAAACACAGGTGACACAAAGTTGAAGAATAAGGAAGCAAGGCTGGCTTCGGTCAGATAGAAGCTTGCATAACCATTAAGACTTGATTCCATGACTTAGGACAAATTCACTGTGAATCATTAAGAAAATGTATAGTTGCTAAAGGATGGAAAGTGGGGTCAAAAGAATGCCAGGGGGCTGGAAAAAAAATAATTATAAACAATAGAGATCTTTATACCCACTCTGGTAGGCTTCAAACTTGGCTAAAACTAACTTTCCTACTATACAGTTGACATAGAAATGGAGAATTTTCAAACCAGAATGTCCTTTAATAGTACAATAGCCAGTGTAGAAAGTGTAGTGCTTTTAAAGCCATTTCTAGATCTAAAAACACATTGTTTTTTCATTCAGAATAATTATTTAAAAATAATACAACTTGGAGCTCAATAACCACAAGGATCACCTACTGAGTGATTACTTTGAACCAGGCACTAATCTGAGTGCTTTCTATGTATTATCTCATTTAATCCTCATAACATTCCTGTGAGGCAGGCACTACCATTGTCCCCTTTTTACAGGTGGAGAAACAGGCATAAAGAGATGAAGTGTTTTCTAGGGTCACACAGCTGGTCTGTCATAGAGCAGGACACAGGAAGAATTGCCCTGTTTAAAGCAGAGGAGAGCAGGGGTCTGCAGTCCTGCCACTGATCCTTCCCACGGTACAGATGACCCTGTTTGAAAACCACTAATAAGAAAAACAGAAAAGAAATAGAATTACTTAAGGTCAAGCCAGGATAAAGTGTGACAAACATGAATATTTTAATGTGTATTTAGCTTTAAGAAAAAAAAGGTTGGCTGGGCACAGTGGCTCATGCCTGTAATCCCAGCACTTTGGGAGGCTGAGGCAGGGAGTATTGCTTGACCCCAAGAGTCTGAGACCAGCCTAGGCAACATAGGCAGACCCCATCTCTACAAAAAATCAAAAACTTAGCTGGGCATGATAATGTGCATCTGTAGTCCCAGGTGCTTGGGAGGCTGAGGTGGGAGAATCACTTGAGCCCAGGAAGTGAAGGCTGCAGTGAGCCATGATCATGCCACTGCAAGATTCTGAGGGAAAAAAAAAAAAGAGAAAAAGGAGAGAGAGAGAAGAGAAAGAGAGAGAGAGAGAGATTAAAGAAAGAAAGAAAGAGAGAGAGAGAGAGAGAAAAAGAAAGAAAGAAAGAAAGAGAAAAGAAAGAAAGAAAGAAAGAAAAAGAAAGAAAGAAAGAAAGAAAAAGAAAGAAAGAAAGAAAGAAAGAAAGAAAGAAAGAAAGAAAGAAAGAAAGAAAGAAAGAAAGAAAGAAAGGAAGGAAGGAAGGAAGGAAGGAAGGAAGGAAGAAAGGAAAGAAAGGAAAGAAAGGAAAGAAAGGAAGAAAGGAAGAAAGGAAGAAAGGAAGAAAGAAAGAAAGAAAGAAAGGAAGAAAGAAAGGAAGGAAGGAAGGAAGGAAGGAAGGAAGGAAGGAAGGAAGGAAGGAAGGAAGGAAGGAAGGAAGGGTAGGAGAGGGGGAAGAAGGAAGAGGGAGCTGAGAGTTGCTCTCATAGGGATGGGGGCAGGTCCCTGGTGTGACCAACCTCCATGAGCCAAGTTATGAAAGCACCTAGCTTGNGAAGGAAGGAAGGAAGGAAGGAAGGAAGGAAGGAAGGAAGGGAGGGGACCTGGGAGCCAGAAACAAAAGCAGAAATCAGTGATCAGAGCCCAGTCGAAAGGTGAAAATAGATGCCATGGAGATCCTGGAGTTTGTCAGCCTACACTGCTCCACAGAGCTAGGGGCTGGCCTTCTGTTGCTCCCACCCGTTAACAATGACCTTGAGCCTGTGTGAAGCCAGGGAGTGGGAAATTTGCTCCCTGCAGAAAGCCTGCAGGCTGGAAGGGTTGATGTTCTGTCAAAAAAGAATTGGAAAACTTCCTTTGATAGTCTGAGAAGACCCTGAAGAAGCTTTGCCTCTGTTAGAGGACTTTTAAGGAAAAATCAAACACCCAGGCCTGCACCTTGAGAAAGTACTGTGCATTGTCCAGGAACCCCATTCAGAGAAGTTAGTGACAAAAACTGGTTTCTGGATGTTGATTCTCTAAGAATACAACAGAAACAATGGCAAAAACAACTCTTTAAGGATATTTTCACAGTGTAGGGTTCACAAGAAGCCCATTTTCTTAAAACATTGAAGAGTAGTCATGTACTGCATAATGACATTTTGGTCAATGACAAGCCACATATATGACAGTGATCCCATAAGATTACAATGGAGCTGAAAAATTCCTATCACCTAGTGACATCTTGATGATCCTGACCCCGTGTAGGCCTAGGCTAATGTGTGTGTTTGTATCTTTGTTTTTTAACAAAAAAGTTTCAAAAGTTAAAAAAAGTAAATAATTTCAAAAATAGAAAAAAGTCTTACAGAATAAGTGTATTAGTCCGTTTCCACACTACTATAAAGAACTACCTGAGACTGGATAATTTACGAAGAAAAGAGGTTTAATTGACCCACAGTTCCACAGGCTTAACAGGAAGCATCACTGGGAGGCCTCGGGAAATTTACAATCACGGCAGAAGGTGAAGGGTAAGAAAGCACCTTCTTGACAAGGTGGCAGGAGAGAGGAAGAGCAACAGGGAGAAGTGCCACACACTTTAAAACCATCAGACCTTGTGAGAATTCACTCACTATCATGAGAACAGTAAGTGGAAATCCACCCATATGATCTAATCACCTCCTGGCAGGTGCCTCCCCCAACACTGGGGATTACAACTGAACATGAGATTTGGGTGGGGACATGGAGCCAAACCATATTGATAAGGATATAAATAAAGAAAATATTTTTGTACAGCTTACAATGTGCTTTTGCATTCAGCTAGGTGTTATTACAAAAAAATCAAGAAGTTAAAAAAAAATTAAAGATTATAAAGTTAAGAAGTTATAATAAGTTAAAGTTAATTTATTATTGAAGAAAGAATTTTTTAATAAATTTAGTGTAGCCTAACTGTACAGTGTTGATCTCAGCTCACTGTAACCTCCGCCTTCCAGATTCAAGCAATTCTCCTGCCTCAGCCTCCCAATTAGCTGACATTACAGGCATCCACCACCACGCCCAGCTAATTTTTTCTACAGCAGTATACAGTAATGTTCTAGGCCTTCACATTCACTGACTCAACCTGAGCAACTTCCATTCCTGCAATATCTATTCATTGTAAATGCCCTATACAAATGTACCATTTTTTATCTTTTATACTGTATTTTTGCTGTACCTTTTCTATGTTTAGATAGATAAATACTTACCATTATGTTACACTTGCCTATAGTATTCAGGACAGTAACATCCTGTATAGGATTGTAGCTTAGTAGCATTAGGTTATATTATATAATCTAGGTATGCAGTAGGCTATACCACCTAGGTTTGTGAAAGTACACTCTATGATGTTCACACAACAAGAAAATCATCTAATGACTTGTTTCTCAAGAATGTACTCCAGAGTTAAGCAACGCATGACTGTAGTTCAAAGTAGTTCACAGTTAAAACAGATACAAATCAAATAAAGCAATTAAACACCAAGAGAAAAAGAAACAGCAGATGCAACTAACCAGTGAATTAGCACTGCAAGAATGAGAAATAAAAAAACTACAAATGAAACAGATAGAACAAGCATGTTAAAAGGTAGACTTCACAGTAAGTGTTTTTATCACAACTGTTTTTAAAAAAGGAGAAAAAACAGACTAAACTGCAAAGACATGACTATTAAACTGACAGTAAAATTCTAATAAAATTAGAAACAAAAAGAGAATGGAATTATACAGGCACCACAAGTAAATGGTATTGGGCAACAATTTGTATACACTTTTAAATGTACAAAGCCATACTGTTAAATATTTATGAACATGCACAGATTTAATAAGAGCATCAGAATATGGACAGGACAGAGATCACTTACATCAGAAGAGAAAATGCCTCTAGGGTGGAAGGAAGGGGAATGTGATCAAGAAGGGCTGTAAAGGAGACCTCAACTGTATCTGAAACCTGCTATTTCCTTTAAATAAGTACACACACCCACATGCACATACACAGAGACACACAAACACATCTGTATACAAAATATTCTTAAATGTCAATATGAAAAAGCAAGTCCTGTCACCTTCAAAGATGTAAGATCCCCATAGCCACCTTGGCCAAGCTCAATAACATATCTACTTCATTAGAATGTCTGCTCAATGCTTTCAAGACTTGTTTTCAACTGCTATTGCTGTAGAATTACTTGCTGAAGCTGGAATCTCCTTACTTTCATGACAAGCAGGTTGGTTTCCCATGTGTGGATCAGAAGTCAGCTTCATGAGGCAATTTCACTCTCAATATACTGCCTGTGTGGCCAGTAGAAGATTCTAGGGGTAATATATCAGCACAGGGAGAGAACCTATGTGGAAGAGGATGGAGATTTCAGCAAAGGCTGAATTTCTTCTCAGAACCCTGACACCAAAGGAACATAGTCGAAGAGTGACACCCAGTGGCCAGACAGAAGGCAGCGTGCAGAGACTTCAGCTCCCTGGCTGCTTGCTTCTGTGGAGTTGGGTCATTCCTCTAAGCTCAAAATCCATCTTTCGGTTGCTGTGATTCAAGGAGCTCTGACATCTGGAGAGTGCTTTTGGGGATATGCAAGGAGCCGGTTCCCCTCTTCTCCTTGTGCCACCCCGCCCTGTTTTCTGGCTCATTTTCCCCTTCTGTACCAAATGTGCAATCTCTGGTGCGTTGCGTCCAACTACTGACCAGGCACGGGAGAATGTTGTAGTCCACCTCACACAGCACGGATGATGCTGCTCTTCAGTGTGAGAGGACTCATTACAGCTAAGCCAGTGAAAATGTGATGCCTGAATTAATTCAGTAGTGCTGACTTACTGTCATTTGAGGTAAATTAGCGTGAGGTGCAGAAGTCCAAATATAAGTTATGAAAATGACACCTGTCCCCAATATCGTATTAAAACTGCCTCTCCAGATCACCACCCACAACAATGGCAATGACACAAACAACCATAATAAGAGCTAGTGCCTATGGATCATACACACACACACACACACTGTGCCAGGCACCATTCTAAGGGCTTTGTGTGTATTATTAACTCATTTAAACTCATGGCAAGTGCTAACATTCTACACATTTTACAAATGAGAAAACTGAGGCATGGAGAGTTAAATGTGTGTGTCTAAAGACACAGAGCTGGTAAGCCAGTGGAGGCACAGGCTGCACTCACATGGTCACGAGTGTCTTTTGGGCAGCCTGACTCTGGAACTCTGTAAGCCATTTAGCTATTGTGCTTCTGGATGACCTCCCAATGGCCGGCCCTGAAGGGCTTTCCTCAGTTGGCCCTGCTTTGCCTCTCTGAGGACAGCACCAGTGTCAGCCCCCACCTCTCCCATGGCTCACTTCTTCCTCTCTGTGGCTCCTGTCTCCTCTCTGTGTTCTCTCTTCCTCCACTCTGTAAACGGAGACTTCCTCCATGGTTCTTCCCACTTCCTGTTTTCCATTATCTTTGTTCTCTCTCCCTTTCACTGGAACCTCTCACCAGAACTCATTGGATTTAATGTCAGGATTTTAAATCACCAGGGCATTTAACCAAAGCTCACTGGGTTTTTGATGTCAGGATTCTGAGGTTCCAGAGGGAAGTTCGTGGGTTCAGCCCCTTCACCCCTGGGGTCCTCACTTCCCCCTGCGGTAACATGAGAGGGTGGTTCAGAGCAATGTTCTCACCTTGGCTGCCCACCAGCCCCACCTCAGGAGCTTTTATCATTATTGCTGTCCTGGCCTCACAGACCATTTAGATGACAGCCTCTGATTGTGGAATTTCTATTTCTTCCTTTAATTTTCTCAATTGCTTCTTTGTATATTTTGAGAGCTTGTTTGGAGGTCCTATAAGCACAGCTACTGGTATACCCTTGACCCAAGACTGGTCCTCCTCTATCGGGGATGGTCATCCTCTTCTGCCAAGCACACAGCTCCAGAAGGCACGCACGTCAAGTGGTGAGGGAGGAAGGGGACTCACTCCTACCCAGCCAGCTCAGCTGAATCAACCCTGGTGATCAATGGGGTGACAGATGTCATAGCCAGATTGCCCTCACATCCTCTTTGTATATTTTGAACATCTATTATTCGGCACATGCCTTCATGATTATACGTCTTTTGGGGTATTAATATAGCCACTTTAACCTTCTTGTGCTCTACAGTTTACATGATATATCGTTTTCAATCCATTTGCTTTTAACCTATCTTTATACTTAAATTATAACTTCTGAATAGCATATAATTGAATCTTACTTTTTAAAAATAAATTCTGATAGACTGTGCGTTTTAATTAGAGAGCTGTTTCACACTCTTCTGATCTCCATGATTTCTGATGAGAAGTCAGAGATCTCTGGAATTGATATTCTGTTTTATGTAATGTGTCTTTTTCTCTGGCTCTTTCAATATCTTCTCTTTACCTTTAGTTTTCAACACATTGACTATGATGTGGCTAGGTGCATTCTTCTTGCCATTTATCCTAAGCTAGAGTTTACTGAGATTCTTAAGAATTTGTACCTTTCAAGAGTATCTACCGGGCACGGTGGCTCGTGCCTGTAATCCCAGCATTTTGAGAGACCGAGGCGGGCGGATCACCTGAGGTCAGGAGTTCGAGGCCAGCCTGGCCAACATGGTGAAACCTCGTCTCCGCTAAAAATACAAAAATTAGCTGGGTGTAGAGGCAGGCGCCTGTAATCCCAGCTACTCAGGAGGCTGAGGCGAGAGAATCGCTCGAACCCGAGAGTCGGAGGTTACAGTGAACCGAGATCATGCTATTGCATTCCAGCTTGGGCAACAAGAGTGAAACTCCATCAAAAAAAAATAAAATCTACTCAATTCTATCTCTCCTCTCATCTTGGGGTTCCAATTACACAATGTTAGATCTTTCATTCTCTATTCATTGTTTAAAAATTTTTCTTTTCCTCTTCAGATTGTATAATTTCTATTGATCCATCATCAAGTTCGCTGAATCTTTCTTCTATTATTTCTATTTGGCTCATAAATGACGTGGTGAGTTTTGATTTTAGAGATTGTATTTTGCATTTGAAAGCCTCCACTTGGGTTATGTTTATAGTTTTTTGGTTTATGTTTATCTACTATTATTTTGAATATATTTTATTTGTTGAAAGTATATTTTTCTTCGCTTCAACCAAAATAATTACAATAGCTGTTTTTCAAATTCCTATCTGTTAGTTGTAGCTTATGGACCATATCAGGATTGGTCTTAGCTGATTTCCTCTTCTCTTAAGATTTTCCTGATCTTCATATGTCAAATAGTTTTAGATTGTTTTCTGGATATTCCAGATATTATGTTGTAAAGACTGATGATTCTGTTATATTCCTCTGAAAAGTTGTTTGCGTTTTCTTTTGCTAGGATATTACAGTTTGTTTAGACTCAAACTGTAAGCTCTGCCTCAAGAGTATTAATTCAAATTTAAGTTCAGGGTTTTTCCCCATGGGTAAGGCACTAGGAGTATCCCTCCATATAAATTTGGGGGAGAGGGGTCAACCAGAAGAATTGGGGAAGAGTTTATATACAGAATTTGGAGCTGTCCTTCTCTGGTTCTCTCCTTCCTATAGTTTACTCCTCACTTTCTAGTAACTGATTGCTCCAAACTCTGTCCTCTGATATTTTAGGTCATAATCACTGCAGCTGTTCTGTCAGAATTTTAGTCACCCTATGTGAGGCAATGAGTTTGATAGCCTGCTGTCCATCAAAATTCCCCCAAAAATGAAACACACTTCTCACTTGCCCTTCTCTCAAGTTTCAACTCCTCTCTGCAATCTGTCTGCTTTTGTTATTGCTCTAATGCCTACAGATCATTGTTTTGTTTTAGTTTGGTTTTTGTTTAACCAATATGAACTTACTTGGGCATTACCAAAATCAGAAATCCTCACCTTGTCATCTCTTGAGATTTTTATTTTTTCTTCCTAAAATGAAGGATTGCTCTGAAAGAGCAATTCTCAACCCTGGCTTTATAGTTAAATGACCTAGTACCTTTAGGAATGCTGCCTATTCCCCATCCCTAAAATTCCGATTTAAGTTTCCAGAATGGGGTTTGGGCAGGTGTTTGTTTTTTGTTGTTTTGTTTTGTTTTTCTAATGATTCTAATATGCAATCCAAGTTCATACCCACTCTTGAAGATAGGCACTTTTTAAACTTTATTGGGCACACAAATCACCTGGGGATCTTGTTACACACTGATTCTGACTCATAGTCCTGAGGGAGGCCTGAAGCTGTCCATTTCTAACTAGGTCCCAGGCAATAATAATGTCACTTGCCTGAGGACACGTTCTGAGTGGCAAGATGCTACTGAACTCTTATATCCTAGAACAATGGTTGAAAATAGGTAAACAGTAAACCATATCTTTCCAAAACCATAACTTTTTCACCATACAGTGATTTCCTGAATATCTGTAGCCCTGAACCTTCACTCCCATGTAGCAATAACAGATAACACCAAGTGTTTACTACACTTCACACAGGATGAGTACTCTCTATGTTTCCAAGTCCCCACCCTGTTTATAGCACTTATTTGCATACGTCCCCTGCAGGCTTTGAGTTTAGGATTCTACCATAGGATGCCGTGAGCACAGAAGGTAAACCTCATGAGAGAACATATACTACAGGGTTGTTCTGAGAATCAAGTGAGGTATTATAGGTAAAGCAGCACTGTTTGCAGCCCATATGAAATGTTGAATAAATGTTACTTATTTGTAGTCAACATCTATTGGATTTTTTTCCCTTTTCAGTATTCCTTTTCTTATAAAAACAATACCCCGGTTTCCCTGTAGAAGCCAATCCTTAACCCTTCTCGGTATATGTGGTTCATGTGGGGCTAACACCATCTCTAGCTCCAAAAGTAGGCATTAACCTAGGTGTGTATATAATCCTAGGTATGCGTATCCAAGAGAAATAAAAGTATTCCGTCCACATAAAAACCTGTACATAAATGTTCATAGCAGCATTATTCATAATGGCCCCAAACTGAGAAGACCTAAATGTTCATCAACCAACAAATGGATAAACAAAATGTGATACAGCATGGGAATGTAATATTATTCACCAATAAAAAGAAATAAAGTACTGATACATGCTGCAATATAGATGAATCTGGAAAACATTATGCAAAATAAGAGAAGACAGACACAAATAACACATATTGTGTAATTCCACTTACATGAAACCTCCAACATAGTCAAATCCATAGAGACAGAAAGTAGATTAGTGTTGCCTAGGGCTAGAGAGGATGGGGGTTTTGGAGAATGACAGCTAATAGGTCATTCCTTCTGCAGTAATGAAAATATTCTAAAATTAATTGTGGTGATGGATGCCCAACTCTGTGAATATACTAAAATTCATTTAATTATATACTTTAAAAGGGTGAATTGTATGGTATAATAATTATGATGCAATAAAGCTACTTTTACAAATTGTCTTCCTAAGGCCAAAAAAAGTGGGTTTAAAACAGACTTAGCAGTAAAATGTATTATAACAATAAAACAAAAGACAGGAAAGACAAAATGGAAATACTCTTATAAGATGCCTGTACTATATGTTAAGGTAGCCTCTGATAAGTTAGATGTTAAATTTTATGGCAATCACTGAAAATACCATAAACCAAAAAGTACATCTAAAATTAAATGCAATCAGTAAAAAAAATGCTCAAAGCAAAAGAAGACAGGAAAACAGGGGAAAAAACAAAGAGCAAATAGAACAAAGAAATAATGACAAGATGGTAGATTAAACCCAACCAAATGACAAATTACATTAAATAAAAATGTCCTGCATAATCCTTAGCAAATTAACACAGGAACAGAGAACCGAATACCACACATTCTCTCCTGTAAGTGGGAGCTAACTGATGAGAACACATGGACACATAGAGGGGAACAACACACACTGTGTCATATCGGGGGGTAGAGGGTGGGATGAGGGAGAGGATCAGGAAAAATAACTAATGAATACTAGTGATGAAATAATCTGAACAACAAACCCCCATGACATATGTTTTCCTATGTAACAAACCTGCATTTGTACCATGAACTTAAAATAAAAGTTTAAATTAATAAATATGGCCTAAACTCTCCATTTAAAATTCAGGGATTTCCAGATTGAATAAGAAAATTCAAATACATAGATATAAAGATAAATATAACTATATTAAAATTAAAAGAATGAAATAAGGAATGCCATTCAAATGCCAATAAAAGGAAAGCTGGCATGACTATATTACTAACCGTTAAAGTAAACTTCAGGGGGATTGGGCGGGGGTGTCTTTTTTCTTTTTTGTTTTGTTTTGTTCAAGATAGATGACTAGAGATCTTAGACACCAGTTTTCTGCAGAAAGAAGAACCAAAGTTACAGGTGAATAATCATAACTTGAATGAAGTGTCAAGTGAAAAGTGCTGGAGCCTAGCAGAGAACTCATGGGAAGAAGTTAGGGCACAGAAAAAGAAGAAAGCAAGAGGCTGGCAGAGATCAGCTAGGAACCCCAAGGGATTTGGTATTAAATACAAAAAGGATAAGTGGAAGGTTTTGGCTCCCCTTATCCCTGCAGGAGACCTCTGGTATCTGAACTGTTGGAAAGCTCTTCCGCCCTCAGGAACCCAAATACTGGTGTGGGCAGGGATTTGGGGACTTCTTAAGGGCATCACACTAGACTACCAGCTCACCCTGAGTTGCCTGCCCTTCCCTTGAACCTGAGCAGCAACAGCAGGTGCCATACTTGGGGTACACCCATTGGACAACTGTATCCTTCCAAGGGAACATCAGCCCCTGTATTTCCACATCACTGGAGACCCTGCAGACATTTCTTGGCACCTACTTGGATTGTGGCAGCCACACAGGGCTGCATGGGCCATGGGAGCTTCAGGGTCCCAGTGGTTTAGCCCTTGAGAAATGCTGCTCCTAAGAGAAGGGAGTGCAGCACACCAAGGGGGAAACCCTGGGGATCAGGAAACCAGAGCATGCACTTTCCTGTGCCCAAGAGCTTCCTTAGGATGAGAGTAACTGCACTACCTCCAACGGAGAGGCAGGCACTGGGGTCACTAGAGATATCAGATACTAGTTCTCCACAGAAATAAATTCTGCAAGGGAGGAGTATAGTTCTGTTCCAGCAGCCAGGTGGTTGCAGTCCTCTGGCATGGATGTGAAGAGGAGGACTTCTCCTCCCCCTAACTCCCACTGCTGTGGGAACAGCCATGGCTGCTCTCTTGGGAAGCTGGTGCAGATGTGTGGAGAATGACCATTCTAGGGTTATAGGGGTGGCTGCACCCCCACTGGTGGTATACAAACCAGGCCTAGGCTTGCACAAAAGATGGGGCCCCTACTTCTTTCTACATGAAGTGGCAGCATTCCTACAGCAGACAGCAAGAGAGCCACAAAGCTGCATGTTTGAGGCTGAGGGAGGATGCTCCACACGGAAGACATCTGAGGTGAGCCATGGGACAAATGTCTTCGTGGTGCTTGACTACATTGTAGCCTGGAGATAGACAGCAGTGTCTGTCTGATCTGAGTGTCCTGAGTGCCAGGAGGGAGCATGACAGGGAGGCAGGAGCTGCGGCAGCCACCTACCTCACTATGGAGACCTCGGTGTATTTCACTGGGAGGTCCCCTTGCCACCTCTGTCAGCACTGGTTCTTGTGCCTGCCATTGGAGTATCTGAGAGCAGGATTGGAAGTTCAGCTTTGCCCAGCTCTGTCCCCCGATTAGGGCTAAGCAGGAAGCTAAGGCCACCATGCATTCCACAGATCAGCCCATCATCTGAGGTAACAGAGAAAGCTTCTCCTGGTAAAGAAAGGTGACACATATACCATATTCTGCTGCTGCAGCCAGCTCTTACCCGTAAGAGTCATCTACTGACCTATAGGTTGAAATACACAATGCAATTGTTTTTTTAAAAATTTGCTAACAGAAGTGCATGGTGCCAAAGAATGAGATAAGCTTCCTGAGACCTTCACTATCCCAGCCATGCAGGAGATGGCAAGCCTTCTCACACACTCAGTACATCACTGCTACAACCAGCATTTGAGAAAGCCACCATACAAATACTATCTAAAACCAAGGAGCTGATACAGAGGTTTGACACTGAAAGTACCCAGAACCAAAGCCAAATGATCATACACAACACATATTATAGTCACATCCTCAAGAGGAAAACAATCCCCTCTAAACAAAAGTAAGTTCAAAAATAAGAAGAAATAGTTTACCCAGATGAGAAGGAACCAGAGAAACAATTCTGGACATATGAAATTCTACAGTGCTACAATACCCCCAAAGGGTCACACTAACCATCAGACAATGGATCCTAACAACAACAACAAAAATCTCTGAAATACCAGATAAGGAATTCAAAAATACTGATTTTAAAGCAGCTCAGTGAGATCCAAGAAAAAGCTGAAAACCAACACAAAGAAATCAGAAAGCAATACAGGATATGAAGGAAAATTTTACTAAAGAGATAGATTAAAAAAAAAAAAAAAAAAAAAACCGGGGTCCGTTCCAAGATGGCCGAATAGGAACAGCTCCAATCTGCAGCTCTCAGCATGATCGACACAGAAGATGGGTGATTTCTACATGTTCAACTGAGGTACCTTGTTCATCTCACTGGGACTGGTTGGACAGTGGGCGCAGCCCAGGGAGGGTGAGCTGAAGCAGGGCGGGGCATCACCTCACCCAGGAAGTGCAAGGGGTCAGGGGATTTCCCTTTCCTAGCCAAGGGAAGCCATGACAGACTGTACCTAGAAAAACAGGACATTCCTGCCTAAATACTGCATTTTCCAATAGTCTTAGCAAATGGCACACCAGCAGATTATATCCTGCACCTGGCTCAGTGGGTCCCACGCCCACAGAGCCTTGCTCACTGCTAGCACAGCAGTCTGAGATTGACCTGCGAGGCAGCAGCTTGGCAGGGGGAGGGGCATCCGCCACTGCTGAGGCTTGAGTAGGTAAACAAGGCAACCTGGGAAGCTCAAACTGGGCGGAGCCCACTGCAGTTCAGCAAGGCCTGTTGCCTCTGTTGACTCCACCTCTGGGGGCAGGGCACTGCTGAACAAAAGGCAGCAGAAACTTCTGCAGACTTAAATGTCCCTGTCTGACAGCTCTGAATAGAGCAGTGGTTCTCTTAGCATGGCGTTTGAGCTCTGAGAATGGACAGGCTGCCTCCTCAAGTGGGTCCCTGACCCCCATGTAGTTTAACTGGGAGACACCTCCCAGTAGGGGCCAATTGACACCTCACACAGGTGGCTGCCCCTCTGGAACAAAGCTTCCAGAGGAAGGATCAGGCAGCAATATTTGCTGTTCTGCAGCCTCCTCTGGTGATACCCAGGAAAACAGGGTCTGAAGTGGAAGTCCAGCAAACTCCAACAGAACTGCAGCTGAGGGACCTGACTGTTAGAAGGAAAACTGACAAACAGAAAGGAATAGCATCAACATCAACAAAAAGGATATCTACACCAAAACCCCATCTGTAGGTCACCAACATCAAAGACCAAAAGTAGATAAAACCACAAAGATGGGGAGAAATCACAGCAAAAAAGCTGAAAATTCTAAAAACCAGGGTGCCTCTTCTCCTCCAAAGGATCACAGCTCCTCGCCAGCAACGGAACAAAGCTGGATGGAGAATGACTTTGATGATTTGACAGAAATAGGCTTCAGAAGGCTGATAATAACAAACTTCTCTGATCTAAAGGAGGATGTTCGAACCCATCGCAAGGAAGCTAAAAACCTTGAAAAAAGATTAGACAAATGGCTAACTAGAAAAAAAACAGTGTGGAGAAGACCTTAAATGACCTGATGGAGCCCAAAACCACCACACACGAACTACGTGATGCATGCACAAGCTTAAGTAGCTGATTTGATCAAGTGGAAGAAACAGTATCAGTGATTGAAGATCAAATTAATGAAATAAAGCAAGAACAGAAGTTTACAGAAAAAAAAAAGTAAAAAGAAACAAAACCTCCAAAAAATATGGGACTATGTGAAAAGACCAAATCTACGTTTGATTGGTGTACCTGAAAGTGATGGGGAGATTGGAACCAAGTTGGAAAACACTCTTCAGGATATTATCCAGGGGAACATCCCCAACCTAGCAAGACAGGCCAACGTTCCAATTCAGGAAATACAGAGAACACCACAAAGATACTCCTCAAGATGAGCAAGGCCAAGACATATAATTGTCAGATTCACCAAGGTTGAAATGAAGGAAAAAATGTTAAGGGTAGCCAGAGAGAAAGGTTGGGTTACCCACAAAGGGAATCCCATTAGACTAACAGTGAATCTCTCAGCAGAAACTCTACAAGCCAGAAAAGAGTGGGGGCCAATATTCAACATTCTTAAAGAAAAGAATTTTCAACCCAGAATTTCATATTTAGCCAAACTAAGCTTCATAAGTGAAGGAGAAATAAAATCCTTTACAGACAAGCAAATGCTGAGAGATTTTGTCACCACCAGGCCTGCCTTACAAGAACTCCTGAAGGAAGCAATAAACATAGAAAGGAACAATCAGTACCAGCCACTGCAAAAGCATGCCAAATTGTAAAGACCATCGATGCTAGGAAGAAACTGCATCAACCAATGGGCAAAATACCCAGCTAACATCATAATGTCAGAATCAAATTCACACATAACAATATTAATCTTAAATGTAAATGGGCTAAATGCCCCAATTAAAAGACACACACTAGCAAATTGGATAAAGAGTCAAGACCCATCAGTGTGCTGTATTCAGGAGACCCATCTCATGTGCAGAGACACACACAGGCTCAAAATAAAGGGATGGAAGAAGATCTACCAAGCAAATGGAAAGCAAAAAAAGGCAGGAGTTGCAATTCTAGTCTCTGATAAAACACACTTTAAACCAACAAAGATCAAAAGAGACAAAGAAGGCCATTACATAATGGTAAAGGGATCAATTCAACAGGAAGAGCTGACTATTTTTACAGCTATTACAAAAAGAATTGAGTTATTGATTTGATTCTCAGCTTGGTTGCTGTTGGTGTGTAGCAATGCCACTGATTTGTGCACATTGATTTTGTATCCTGATGCTTTACTGGATTCATTTATTAGATCCAGGAGCTTTTTGGATGAGTCTTTAGGTTTTTCTAGGTATACAATTATATTAACAGTGAACTATGACAATTTGACCTCCTCCTTACTGATTTGAATGCCCTTTGTTTCTTTCTCTTGTCTGATTGCTCTGGCTAGGACTTCCAGAACTATGCTGAATAGAAGTGAAAGTAGCCATCCTTGTCTTGTTCCAGTTCTCAGCAGGAATGCTTTCAACTTTTCCCCATTCAGTATAATGTTGGCTGTGGGTAATAAAAGATGGCTTTTATTACCTTAAGGTATGTCCCTTCTACGCCAATTTTGCTGAGGGTTTTAATCATAAAGCATGTTGGATTTTGTCAAATGCTTTTTCTGTGTCTATTGAGATGAGCATGTGATTTTTGCTTTTGATTCTGTTAATGTGGTATATCACATTTATTGACTTGTGTATGTTAAACCATCCCTGCATCCCTGGTATGAAACCTACTTGATTATGGTGGATTATCTTTGATATAATGTTGGATTCTATTAGCTAGTATTTTGTTGAGAAAAAAAAAAAGTAGCATTTCTATACATCAATAACAATCTAGCTGAGAACCAAATTAAGAACTCAATCCTATTTACAATAGCTACAAAACGTAATAAAAGACCTAGGAATATATTTAACCAAAGAGGTGAAAGAGCTCTAAAAGGAAAGCTATAAAACACTGATGAAAGAAATCAAAAAGTATACCATTCTCATGGAACCTCCTGGGCTCAAGCAGTCCTCTCACCTCAGCCCTCCAAACAGATGGGACTACAGGTTCACATCAGCACACACTAATTTTTCTTTTGTTTTTTATAGAGATGGGGTCTCACTATGTCACCCAGAATGGTCTTGAACTCCTGGACTCAAGCAATCCTACTGCCTTGGTCCCCCAGAGGGCTGGGATGACAGGCATGAGCCACCACACCTGGCAAGAATGGCAGTTATTAAAAAATCAAAGAAAAACAGATGCTGACAAGGATGCTGAGAAAAGGGAATGTTTATACATTGCTGGTGGGAATGTAAATTATTAGGTTGATACAAAAGTAACTGCGGTTTTGGCAAAAACCACAATTACTTCCATCAACCTAACAGTACAACCTCTAAGGAAAACAGTAGGCAGATTTCTTAAAGAACTAAAAATAGAACTATCCTTCAATTCAGCAATCCTGCTATTGGATATCTACCCAGAGGAAATCATTATATCAAAAAGACACCTATACTTGTATGTTTATCACAGCACTATTTCCAATAGCAATATATAGAACCAACCAAGTGTCCATCAATGGATGATTGGACAAAGAAAATGTGACATATAAATTCCATGAAATACTACTCAGTCACAAAATAAGAATAAAATCATGTCTTTTGCAGCAACATAGAAGGAACTGGAAGCCATTATCTTGAGTGAAGTAATACAGAAACAAAGTCAAATACCATATGTTCTCACTTATTAGTGGGAGCTAAACAATGTGTCCTTGTGGACATGAAGAGTAGAATAATAGTCATTGAAGACTCAGAAAGGTGGGAAGGGGTGAGGGATGAGAAATTACCTATTGGGTACAATGTACACTACTCAGGTGATGGTTACACTAGAAGCCCAGACTTCACCACTACCACCACTTCACAACACATCCATGTAACAAAACTGTACTTGTACCCCATAAATCTATAAAAATAAATAAACTTTAGAACAAGGGATATGATGATGGATAAATAGGGACATAATCTAATAATAAAGGAGTTAATTCATTTAAAAGACATACAAATCTTAAAGGTATATGCATCAAAAAAAAAAGCTTAAAATAAATGAAACAATAAGTAATAGAACTGAAACAAAAAAGAAAAATCTACCATTTAAGTTGAATATTCCAACACTTCTCTCTCAGTCATCAGCAGAACATATGGAGAAAAAAAAACAGTAAAAATTTGGAAGACAGGAACAACTCTTTTAGTCAATTTGACCTAATTGATACTTACATAATACTTCACCAAAATACAGCAGAATAGACATGCTTTTCAAGTGCATATGGAACATTCATCAAGACAGAACATATTCTGGGACAAAAAACAAATGCCAAGAAAGTTAAAAGGACTGAAACCATACAAATATGTTCTCTGACCACAAAGGAACTAAATTAGAAATTTAATTTAATAAAAGAGATATAATCTGGAAAATCACCAAATATGTGCAAATTAAATATAACACTCCTAAATAACTCAGGGAACAAGGGAGAAATTGCAAGGGAAATTAGAAAATAGTTCAAATGCAAAGAAATCAAAACATAACATTGAAATTTGAGGGATGCAATAAATGTGGTAAAGGAACTATTTAGCAATAAATGCTTTTATTAGAAAAGAGGAAAGTCTCAAATCAATGATTTAAGCAGAGCAAATTAAACCCACAGTAAGGAGAAGAAAGAAAAAATAATAAAGATAACAGCAGAAACAAATAGCAACTGAAAAAAAAAATAGAGAACATCAATGAAACCAAAAAGCTGTGTCTTTGGTCAAGTAAAACTCATCTGGACTCGGAATAGACTCTGCCCCGCAGGATGCAGAAACCACCTATATTAGCATCCTCCTTCCAGGGCTAGAAAGCAAGGAACATAGGCCAGCATAGTGCTGGGTGGAGGCACCTTTCTAACAGTGTCCCTCCTCTGGGACCCGAGGCCCACTCAATGCACAATGCAGCCTTTGATATCCTGGCTACAGCAGGAGGCCCAGGGAGAGTAGTAGGGAAAAAGGAGCCTGCAGGTCCATAGCTCTTGCACTGTTAGGCCTGAGGAACAGGGCTCCTTCCTCCCTCTCAGCAGATCGCTTCATGCCTATGAGGCTGCAGCACATTCTTCACATTCTAGGATTGAGATACACAGTTTGGTTCTTGTCGAGGCAGCCAAGACGGGGAAGGAGGGGCAGAGAACATCTCAGAGATCAAGACTGCCGTTACTGCTCCCTCTCTGACTGACTTGGCCCTCACCGACTTGCCTGCCACCCCTTGGAAAGTGATCTCCACCCAGCCTCTCTCTGCAAACACCTCCCTTAGCTCTCTGATTAAGCTGGAGCTGTGGGTGCAGCATCTCACCTCACCCCAGCAGCATCAGTGAGCCAGCTCCTCACTGGCGAACAAGCAAAATCCTACCACTGCTGGGAAGGAATCCAGGAAATCACCTGATGTAGCCCAGCATTTTAAAGCTGAGGGGACAGAGGACCCAAAACATTAAGGCTACAAGTATCTACAAAATCTAGTCACGCAAAACTAACCTCATTTGCTTTTTGGATAGGCAGCAGAGCAGGGAAATGCAGCTAACATAATGAGTTGAACCTTAGAAAAGCCTCCCATGAGATCTTGCAAATGAGATGGAAACAGCTATGGACTGCAGGCATATAAAGTAAGACAGATTGATGACTGATTCAAAGATCACTAATAAATTACTTCATGCTTCCTTGGATGCTATTTTTTGAGCAAGTTCTTAGTTCCAGCTCTCCATTCCATTACAAGCCAAAACACCATAAAATCTGGATGAAGGCATAAATTCACTCTTTTAAATGATACTGAATGAGTGTCTACTCTGTACTGGGAACTAATGACTGGAGCGTAAACAGAGCCTCTGCCCTCACAAAATCTACAATTCACTGGAGACTCAAAGGTTAATCAAATGGTCACACAAATGATCGTGGTGTCATTCAGGCTCTGACAGAGAGAATGGTAGTGTTATTAGATGTTATAAAATGGGAGTTTCATCTAGGTGCAGAAACTTCCTATGGAAGTGACTCGCGAGCTAATATCCAGAAGATAAGTAAGGAGTCACATAGACAAAGGTGAGAGGGGAATTAATTTCAGAGAGAAGGACTAGGATGTTCCGCTCTGTGCCAGGAGAGAATATGGCTAACATGAGGGAATGAAAGGCCAATGAGCACAGGCTGTAGGGTTCTCATCTGCCAGAATGTGAGCTCCATGAGGGCAGATCATCTTTATTGTCTTGCTCATGGCTGTATCCACCCTGCCTAGAACTGTGCCTGGCAAATAGTAAGTGCTCATAAATATTGAATGGATAAATGAGTGACAAATGTATGAAGCTATTAGAGTACACAGAGTATATGACCAATTGAAGTTTTGTAGGGTTTTAGGCAATGGGATGTTGGGAACAGATTTCCCTGTTTTATAGGGATTACAGTAGCAAAAAGACATGAGGAAGAAGGAATCTATAAAAGTGTATGGGACCAGCTAAGAAGAGAATCCCGTTTCCAGATGAAGGTAGCTCAAACTAAGCTGTGGTACTATTAATAGAGCAAGGTGAGGAGTGTTGAGAGATGTTTAGGGGACTCCTGGACACAAGCTGATCAAAGTTACTGGTGAAGGGGGAGAGAGGGTACACAGGAAAACAGAACTGGAATTTGCCATTATCTCAAAAACTTGAAGGAGATGTCACAGGAAAATTAAGAAAAACAAAATATGTTAATATCTTAACTAAAAATAACACTCAAAATTCAATGGCACAAGTACAGGTGAGGAAAATGGCTCAAAACAACACATATAAGAAACACTTCAGGGTTTGAGCACCCTCAAGCTCCAAGCCTGAATTATTTGTAAATGATGCTACTAAACATTAATGCAAATTAGGCTGTATGAGGAGACTCACTGTGTTCAGAAAATAAGATGACAAATCTTGCTGCACAGGTACTTTGGGCTGGCTGATGGGACCATGCATTCAGCAGCAGGTGCCAGATACTGAAACAGACATTTACCAACTGGAACTCACTGAGAAAAGGGCAACTAATAGCACAGTAAAGGAAGTCAATACATCAAGGAATACCTATGTTTGCAGAGAACATAGTAAACATGAGAACAATCTCAGAGGAAGTAGTCATATTTAAATGCTTAAAGGCTCTCAAGAAAGTGGGGGATGGTACTTCTGTGGTCACTGAGAACCTAAGCCTCCAGGGTGGGCATTGCAGGAGCAAAGATTGCCACTTAGTGATAGAAAGAGTTTTCTAAATCAAATCTGTCCCCAAATGGAAGCCTTCAAAAAGCCTGGAGGCTCCCTTGGAGGAGAGTAAACAGGAAGGCCAAGAGAAGGCAGAGTCAGGTCCTGACTGGTTTGTGTTTCCAGCTGTTTGGAGATTGAACTTAATATTCTAGACTACATGGGAGCCGGTGGAGCATTTTAAGAAGAGCATCAGCCTGAGTGTGTTTAAATTCTAGGAGGAAAGAACTCTGAGCTGTTCTGAGGAAAGAACTCCAGTGCTGAGGATAGCATGGAGGCTGTCCTTACCTGGAGCAGTCAGGATTGTCCATGGCACACACCAGTTCACACCCAGGAACTCTGAGGTTGCAATGAATCTATAGATCAATTTGGAAGAATTGACATCTTGACAATATTGAGTTTTCCAACTCATAAACATGCTATGTCTCTCCATTTCATGAGGTCTAGCTCTATTTGTCTCATCAATGTTGTGTGTCTCATCAGCATATGAACCATGCGTATATTTTATTAGACTTACCTCCAATTATTTCATGTTTTTGATGCTGTTTCAAATGGTATTGTTTGTAGGTTCTTAGGATTTCCCAAACAGATAATCATGTCATCTGCAAATAAAGACAATTTTTATTTCTTTCTTTCCAATCTATATGGCATTTATTTCTTGTTCTTTTCTTCAGCACAGTTTTTATTTTTTTGTATATGAATGTTCATAACAGGTTTGCTCATGATAGTCAGAAACTGCCAACAACCCACATGTCCTTCAACAAATGAATAATTAAACAAATTGAGGCACACTTATACCTTGGAATACTACTCAGCAATAAAAAGGAATGAACTATTGGTATTCGAAACAATTTTGATGAATATTCAGGGAATCATGTTGAGTGAAAAATACCAGTATCCAAAGGTCACATGTCACACTATGTATGATTCCATTTATGTAACATGCTTAAGATGTAGTTATAGAAATGAAAAACAAAATAATGGCTGCCAGGGGCCAAAGACTAGAGTGTGTAGAGAGCAAAGTGGTATGACTATAAAAGGGCAACACCAGAAAGCCTTTGATGACGGAACTGTACCATTCTTAATCTCAGTTTGAGGAAGCACCATTCTTCTAAACATCAAATCAAGGAGCCGAGAAGCCATACTCTCAATTTCTCTCTCCACTCTCTCATCCCTTCCCCTTCACAACATATCTTAAATCTACAAGTCCTTTTTCAGTCTCTGAAGCACAATTTTGAATAGAAACAGTGAGAGTGGATATCCTTGTCTTGTTCCTGATCTTCAGAATAAAGCTTTCAGGCTTTCAACATTCAGTATGATGTTAGCTACCCATTTTCACAGCTGACCTTTATTAGGCTGAGGAAACTGCCTACTACTCCTAGTTTCTTGAGAGATCCTATTATGAATGGATGTTGACTTTTACTAAAACGCTTTTTTTTTTCATTTAATAAGATAATCATGAGGTTTTTTCTCTTCTTATCTGTTGATAGGGTGAATTACAATGTTTAATTTTAAAATGTTGAACCAACTTTGCTTTCCTAAGATAAACCCACTTAATTATCTTTATCGCATATTGCTGGATTCAATTTGTTAACATTTTGCCAAAGACATTTGCATCTATGTTCATGAGGGACATTTGGGCTGCAGATTTCTTTTTTTTTTTTCTTTTTTTTTTTCGGGGGCTGGGGGGGACAGAGTCTCACTCTGTTGCAAAGGCTGGAGTGCAATGGCGCAATCTCAGCTCACTGCAACCCCTGCCTCTCAGGTTCAAGTGATTCTCCTGCCTCAGCCTCCTGAGTAGCTGGGACTACAGCCACTAGTAAGCCACCACACCTGGCTAATTTTTGTATTTTCAGTAGAGACAGGTTTCGCCATGTTGGCCAGGCTGGTCTTGAACTCGTGACCTCTGGTGATCCACCCACCTCGGCCTCCCAAAGTGTGATTACAGGCATGAGCCACTGCGCCCGGCCTGGGCTGCAGATTTCTTTTCATGTAATGTCTTTGTCTAGTTTTGGTATCGGGTTAATATCAGCCTCATAAAATGAGTTGGGATGTTTTTTCACTCTCTTCTGTGTTTTGGACAAATTTCTGTAGAATTGTTATTATTTCTTCCTTAAGAGTTTGCTAAAATTCACCACCAAGCTTATATAGGTCAGTAGTTTTCTTTGTCAGAAAGTTTTTAACTACAAATTGATTTTTTTTCAAAAGATACAGCATTGTTCAAGCTATCTATTTCTTTTTTAGTGAGCTTCAGAAGTTTGGGTCTTTCAAACAATCTGTTTATTTCATATAAGTTCTCAAATGTACTGTCATAAAGTTGTTTATAATATCCCCTCATTATTCTTTCACTTTCTGTAGAATTTGAAGTGAAGTCTTCCCCTTCATTTCTGATACTGGTAATTGGTATCTTCTCTCTTTTTTTCCTTGATCAGACTAGCTAGGAATGTGTACAGTTTCGTTGATTTTTCTTATTATTTTTCTGTTTTCTATTTCACTGATTTTCACTCCTATCTTTATTTCTTTCTGTCTTCTTCCTTTGTGTTTAATTTGCTTTTATTGTAATTTCATAAGGTAGAATCTAAGATCATAGTTTTGAGATTATTATTTTTTAATAAGTAATTAATGCTACTTATACATTTTTCTCTAACCACTTTATTAGCTATGGCACACTGTTTTTTGTGTGTATGAGACAAGGCTTTGCTCTGTCACTGAGGCTGGAGTGCAGTGGCATGATCTTGGCTCACTGCAGCCTCAACCTCCCAGGCTCAAGTGATCCTCCTGCCTCAGCCCCCCAGTAGCTGGGAGTACAGGCATGCACCACCACACCTGGTTAATTTTTGTATTTTTTGTAGAGACAGCGTTTCACCATGTTGCCCAAGATGGTCTCAAATTCCTAGACTCAAGCTACCTGCACACCTGGGCCTCCCAAAGTGCTGGGATTACAGGTGTGAGCCACCATGCCCAGTCTAGCACACTCATTTTTATGTGTTGTGTTTTTATTCATTTAACTTCAATATGGTTTTGAATTTCCTTCTTTGACCCAGGGGTTATTTGGAAGTGTGTGTTTAAAACTATTTGTAATTATTTAGAGTTTTTTCCTGTATTTTTCATTCACTTCAAGTTTAATTCTGTCATGGTCAGAGAACTTCTTTTGTATTAATTCAGTCTTTTTACACTTGTGTAGATTAGTTTTACGGCCCAGAACATGACTTAACTTTGTGAGTGTTCTCTGCATACTTGAAGAGAATTGTTATTCTGCTATTGTTAAGTAGAGTGTTCTATTCATGTTAATTAAGTTCAGTTGATTCACAGCATCCTTCAGGTCTTCAGCCAGAAGTTAAATGAGTGTTCTCAATATCCTTCAGGCCCTTTAGGGTCCTTAAGGTCTTCTTCTGGATCATGCAATCTTAAACATGTATGCACCTAATAATAGAGTTTCAGAATACATAAAACAAAACCGATGTAACTAAAAAAAGAAATAGACAAATCCATTATATTTGGTGACATCAATACTAATTGAGAGAAAAAGCAGTTAAAGAAAAGATGTTACAAGAGAAGAGAGTAAAAGAAGTTCAGTCTATATGTCTATATGTCTCCCTTGTCAGTATCACATCATCATCCTTATCATCATCACCATCATCATTATCAAACATTTATTGCTCCCTGGTATATGCTTAACCATCAGGGGTTGCAAACTCCTAGGTCTACAAGGGCCAAGCAGGTGGGTAAATAAGAGGAGTTGGCTGGATGATACCCAGCTTTAGTGGAGGCAGAGAAACAACATGAACAGGCACAGTCCTGATGCTCAGGAGGGGACATGCCCAGTCTAAGATGAAAGGCCCTGCTCTGCTTTTAGAGAATAAGAAAAATAACATAAAATATGACCATACCTTCTGATTTGGCACGGAAAGCAGAAATCCACATATTTAAGTGAAATATCTCCATT
Source organism: Theropithecus gelada (assembly GCF_003255815.1). NCBI lineage: Eukaryota > Metazoa > Chordata > Mammalia > Primates > Cercopithecidae > Theropithecus > Theropithecus gelada. Next base: position 145,595,373 of record NC_037673.1, read on the forward strand.
TGTTAATGTTGGAAAGGTAACTTAAAATAATATTTGGAACACTGTGTGGGCCAATATTTTAGGGCAAACAAACTTGCCTCAGGCTAAGTAAGTTCAGTCTGAGTACTTTCACTTTGCAACCTCAGGTATAAACATTGGTTCTTCCCCTTGGAGATCTCACAATCTAGTTGGGGTAATGAAACATGCACTTGAGTTCAACATTTCAAGGGAAAATGTGGTGGGATCCACTTAGAGATAAGAATAAAGTCTGATATATTCAAACTTATTTATCAAACATGCATTTATCACCTCTCATATGCCAAGCATTATTCTAGGTAATAATGATTCATCAATGCACCAAAAAGACAAACTCCCAGACTTCAGGGATCTTATAATTTAGTGAGAGAATAAAGACAGTAAAAATCACAAACAAATAATGTAGTGAGTTATAAGGTGATAAGTGTTATTTAAAATATTGAAACTGCCAAAGTAGAAGGGCTACATTTAAAAAAAATTTTTTTATTTCCACAGGTTTTTGGGGGACAGGTGATATTTGGTTGCATGAATAAGTTCTTTAGTGGTAATTTGTGAGATTTGGAGCACCCATCACCTGAGCCCAATTTGTAGTCTTTTATCCTTCACCACCTTCCCACCCTTTTCCCTGAGTCCCCAAAGTCCATTGCCTCATTCTTATGCCTCTGCATCCTCATAGCTTAGCTCCCATTTATAAGTGAGAACATATGATGTTTGGTTTTCCATTCCTGAGTTACTTCACTTAGAATAATAGCCTCCAGTTCCATCCAGGTTGCTGCAAATGCCATTAATTCATTCCTTTTTATGGCTGAGTAGTATTCCATGGTGTGTGTGTGTGTGTGTGTGTGTGTCTGTGTGTGTGTGTGTGTGTGTGGTGATATAGATATATATCACATATATACATATATATCACAATTTCTTTATCCACTCATTGATTAATGGGCATTTGGTTTGGTTCCACATTTTTGCAATTGCAAATTGTGCCGCTCTAAACATGTGTGTGCAAGTATCTTTTTTGTATAATTACTTTTTTACATACCCAGTAGTGGGATTGCTGGATCAAATGGTAGCTCTTCTTTTAGTCCTTACAATCTATATATCCGACAAAGGACTAATATCTAGAATCTACAAAGAACTCAAACAAATTAGCAAGAAAAAAAAAAACAAAGAATCCCAACAAAAAGTGGGTTAAGGACACGAATAGACAATTCTCAAAAGAAGATATACAAATGGCCAACAAACATATGAAAAAATGCTCAACACACAAATGATCAGGAAAATGCAAATCAAAACCATAATGTGATACCACCTTACTCCTGCAAGAATGGCCATAATCAAAAAATCAAAAAACAATACATGTTGGCGTGGATGCAATGAAAAGTCTACACTGCTGGTGGGAATGTAAGCTAGTAAAACCACTATGGAAAACAGAGTGGAGATTCCTTAAAGAGCTACAATTTTTATTAGTTCAGAGAGATATGTGATCAATGAGTAGGTGACAACTGGGCAAAGGCTTAAGAACATGAGAGAAAAAGAGCTCCACGGACATCAGGAGAAGAGCATGCTAGGGAAATAGGAGAGCAGTGCAAAGACACTGAGGCGGGAGTGTGCCCAGCATATTGGAGGAAGGCCAGGGTAGAGTGAGCTGGGGTGAGTGGATTGATCTGAGTTATACAGGAAACAGAGGGTACCTTTTAAAAAAGGGTAATCATCACGCCTGTAATCACAGCACTTTGGAAGGCCAAGGCAGGCGGATCACTGAAGGTCAGGAGTTCGAGACCAGCCTGGCCAACATGGCGAAACCCCGTCTCTACTACAAAAACAAAATTTACCCGGGCATGGTGGTGCACACCTGTAATACCAGCTACTTGGGAGGCTGAGGCAGGAGAATCACTTGAACCTAGGGAGTGGAGGTTGCAGTGACCCTAGATCGTGCCACTGCACTTGCACCTGGGTGAGAGAGTGAGACTCCATCTCAAAAAAAAAGGAGTAATCAAAGAGTGTTTGAGAGAGAGAGAGAGAGAGAGAGAGAGACTATTTGCAAAGCTGTGGGCAAAGTTAAGGTAAATTAGCAAGGTCAGGCACCTGTGAGTTGGCAATAGCTAAATGCCTTTAGCACGAGTAGGCCAGAAGGGGTCAGCAGAGAGCAAGATTACTGGAACCTGGAGAGAGCTGGCTGACAGAGGGCCGCGGACAGGGATGCATCTCTCCCAGTAAAGGAACACAGCCAAGGCTTGCCAGGGAAGGGACCAGAGAAACAAATATCCCGACCTTTCTCAGCAACCGTCTCCCCATCCCATACCAGTGCCTGTCATCAGGTGATCTAACTGCAAGCAAAAAGGCAAGCAGGGAATGTTTGAAGATTTCTGTAGCCAGTCTCCTAGGAATGTGAGCACTGTGAGGAAAGCTGGAACATGGATCTGGAGGGACAAATGGAGAATGTCCAGGACAGGAAGAGTCGTGGGAAATGAGTCAGAGAGAGAGGTATGTGGTTTGTAACACCTGTTTGGCTACGTTCAGAGCCCAGCTTTTATGCTAAGAGAAATGTGCTCCACTGCAGGATCTTGAGCAGAGGATTGACATGACTCGACTTATATTTTACAAAGAACACTCTGGCCACTCCAGGGAAAGCGACTGTGGGTGAGAGAAGAGCAGGAGTGGAGTCTATTGGCCCTGACTTGGCCCACAGTGGTAGCAGTGGAGGTCGTGAGAAGTGTTCTGATTCTGGCTATATCCGGGTGGATCAGCACGATTTCGGGATGGATTAGATAGAAGATTGTGAGAGATACAGAAACAGCAAGGAAAATTCCAAATGTTTTGGCCTGAACACCTGGAAAGATGGAGTTGTCTTTAACTGAGATAGGAAAGCCTGCGGATGGAGATGACTTAGTGGAGTGGGTTGGTGGGGTGTGGACATACTACATTTGGGTCTATTCAGTACTTCATACTGAAGATACCAAATAAACAGTTAGATACACTAACTTGGAATTCATAAGAATGATAGGGACTTAAAATATAAAGGTGGGTATCATTAACAGAGAAATATATTGCAAATATGAGAAGGAATATGTCACTTCCAAATGGGAAAAACAAAGAAAGCTTCATGGAGGAGGTGACATGTAATTTGCATCTCAAAGGGTGGAATTTTTGACAGCAGAAACAACTGAGGAGAATATTCCAAATGGAAGAGAAACCACTAGTAAAAGTGCTAGAAAAGGCAATTGGAGGAATGTTTCAGGGAGATCAATAGAGTTGGGAGGAGCTGTAAGCTTGGTGTTGGAAGTCAGAGACGGAGATAGAACTAGAACATGGTCCTGTCTTCCAGTTCATGAATGCATTTGTCACTTGTCATTTATTCCACATGCATTTATTGACCACCTACTTGGTCTAGGGGCTATGCTTCTTTGAACATTAATAATAAAAGCATTTATTGGACACAAATTATGCACTCCATGAATAAAAACTTATTTAATCCTTACAATGCTCTATAAGAGCTATACTAACATGATCCCCAGTTTAAAGATAAGGAAACTACGAGTCTGAGTGGTTTGCTCTGGCTCTGTCAGTGGCAGGATTGGAACCCAGGCAGTGTGATCCCAGGGCCTTTGTCCTTACCACTCTGCCCTGCTGCTTTGTCAGAAACACCAAACCAAGCATCTGTGGGAGAGTAGCCTGGCAGCCGTCAGAAATGCAGATTAGTAAACCATGGGGGAGATGTTCTCCAGACTTTCTTCTGCGTGGGATGTGAAACATGCCCTGTCCAAGACTCAGCCGAGGAACCGGCAGCAGCAGCTCTAGAAAAGGAGGTGGGGCTGCTGACCGGGGCAGAGGTCACCAAGCTGCTGGGTCTGACTCACCCGGAAAAGCCGACTGCTCTTTCCAAAGCACCAGCTCCCCTTTTCTTGGCTTCCACAGCAAACCTGAGGTCAAGGGCAGGCAACCAAAGCCTCACCCTGGAAGGGTAGCTTGAAAGTATCCTTGAACGGTAATGTATCTGCTCCTCCACTCCTCATCTCCTCCAAACCCATTTTAGAGATGAGGAAACTAAAGACTATGGTGGCCTTGTTACTTGTTCTACATTTTCTTGGAAAGTCTGTGACAGATCCTACAATAGAACTCCCCAAATCTCAGGACTTTCATGATCAGTGTGCTTCTACAAAACATGCTAATGTTTGAAAACTAGGTTTCCTAGCAAACAGGCTGGGATAGGATCACATGTGCATGTGTGTGTGTGTGTCTGTGTGTGTGTCTGTGTGTGTGTCTGTGTGTGTATCTGTGTGTGTGTGTGTGTCTGTGTGTGTCTGTGTGTCTGTGTGTATGTGTCTGTGTGTCTGTGTGTGTGTCTGTGTGTGTGTCTGTGTGTGTATCTGTGTGTGTGTGTCTGTGTGTGTCTGTGTGTGTATGTGTCTGTGTGTCTGTGTGTGTGTGTATCTGTCTGTGTGTGTCTGTGTGTGTGTCTGTGTGTGTGTCTGTGTGTATCTGTGTGTGTGTGTCTGTGTGTGTCTGTGTCTGTGTGTGTATGTGTCTGTGTGTCTGTGTGTGTGTGTATCTGTGTGTGTCTGTGTGTGTGTCTGTGTGTGTGTCTGTGTGTGTGCGCCAAGTTCATGATCCAAGCCCAGGACTGACACTCCCCACCACTCCCAGGGAAGGAATTTCTCCTCAGTTCAGCTTGTCTTTCAGGAAAATTTAGATTGTAGGCATCTGTCCCAGATGCCAGATAGGAAGGAGGAGCCCTCACCATCCAGTGAGTCCTGCTCAGGTGTCTTTTCTGGAGAAACATTCACACCTGTGTAGCAAGAAGCCTGTGCAAGGAAGCCTACAGCAGCATCACAAGAAATAGTGAGAAGTGGAAGGAACTCAAATACCCATCAACACAGGAGTGATTACCCAGCAGTTAAAAACACCTGCCTCTATGAAGCAGGTATTCACAGAGTCAAGGAAACAACCTTAAGACATATTACACAAAGAAGAAGAAGGGGAAGGAGAAGACAGAGAAGCAAAAGAAACTGGCAACGCAATGCATACATAATGACCCTTTTTACGGAAATAAAAATTCCCAGTTTCATGTGTGTGTCTGTGTGTGTATAGAGAAAGAATCACCTCAGCCTGGCGATTTCAATGCATTTATTCTCCCAACAAATGTGCACTGAGTGCCTCTCCATGGAAGCCTGAGGGGAGCCCAGCAGGGTGCAGAGCAAGCAACATCCCTGCCCTCTATTGGCTGGATAAGGGAAGACGGTGAGACGCGGCAAGGGGAAAAGAGACCTTCTTTTTTTAAAAGTACTCTGTGTTTTCCAAAGTTTTCACAATAATTTATTCCTGAATGTGTCATTACAAACGTGTAAATATGTGAATAAACAAAAGAATAAGGTGGAAGGAGAGAAGAGGAAGGAGAAATGCATGGCTAAGTGCAAAGTATTGGAGGTGCTCATGGAAGGGAGCCTGGGGCCTCTCCTTCTAGGCTGTTGTATCACCAGTTCCCCACGCCAAGTACGATGTCCACAGTGTCTTGGAAAGTAGAGGAAGGAAGTCAAGTAATATTATATTTTCTGCAACAAGCATATTCCAATAACTAAACATTCCACATCTCTCATTGCCTCCTAGTGACCTCCATAGAGCACTGCTGGCAGTTTACAGCCCCCGCAGGGTGCTGTCTGCATCATCCTCCGTGAATGTCATTACCTGCAGACATGGTCTCTGCACTGTCTTCTCCCTGATCACACGTCTCTTCCCAGCCTGTGTTCTCTGTAGAGAGCCAGCCGTTTAAAGCTCCCTCCCCCATCCCCCAGCGATTCTTACTTCTTGAAGCTGCATTCTGCTGCCCACAGACTATCCAAGAGCAGATTACAGACAGGGGCACATACCTTCCAACCTGACCCCCACCCTGCCCTTGGACTTGTCTTCTGGTTTGCACAGGAAAATTGACAAAATAAACTATTGGCCGATAGGATAGCAAAAATATTGCCCCTAATTCAGTGTGCTCTTTCGTCTTAATAATAAACTAGATTATTAGATTTGGAGTCAGAGCTCTACGTTCGAGTTCTGGTTCTGTAAGTTTCAAGATATATTACCTTAGGCATAGTTACTCCTATGTAGAAAAATATTACTATTAAATGTAGAATTAAAAGGCCTACCTCACAGAATAGCTGTGGAGGATTCAAAGAGGCATTTACAAGTGTTTGGGTTTTGTTATTAATTTTGCTGTGTGAGCATGACTGCATCCCATTCTGCTGGTTTCAGGTGCCATCCGTGCATCGGGACATTGTGAGGTGAGGAGGAGAAAGAGGTGCCCAGGATAACAGAATGTGCCTAGCACCCACAACAGAGATAAAATCTCCGTTCCAGCCAGGAAGTGTACACAGAAATACCTCCAAGCAAAACCAGATCTGCCTGTCCTCAGAGATAATCAGAAGGATTCCTTTCGGTTGCCTCAGACCAAGAGCAGCCTGGCTGCATTTTTTTGCCTCTTGCTCCTCAACGGACCAGCATTTTCATCGACCTACATTTTAAAAGCTTTACTTAGGAACAAAAAATGAAGTTACATACTCAATTAATTTTAACTTTATGATATTTGGCTTCATTGTCTAATAATCTATTTTTTTTATTTTATTTATTTATTTTTTTTTTTTTGAGATGGAGTCTCTCTCTGTCACCCAGGCTGAGATCACAGTGACGTGATCTCAGCTCACTCCAACCTCTGCCTACCAAGTTCAAGGAAGCAATTCTCCTGTCTCAGCCTCCCGAGTAGCTGGGACTACAGGTGCATGCCTGCTAATTTCTGTATTTTTAGTAAAGAGGGGGTTTCACCTTATTGGTCAGGCTGGTCTAGAAATCCCAACTTCAGGTGATCCACCAGCCTCAACCTCCCAAAGTGCTGGGATTACAGGCATGAGCCATCAGGCCCAGCCTAATAATCTATTTTAATAATTAAAAAAGATGTATCTCTCTCATTGTTTTTCCTGTGTGTTTTTATTGATAAATTTCAATGCCTTGAACAAATAAAACATGTCCCCTTTCGATCACTTCCCGATTTCTTACATGATGTAGTTTGAGTCCCTGTACTATTTTGGTCTTGCTCCTCTGAAGACCTTGGCTAAGTCCCACTTAGCCAAGTGGTATCCCCAGATCTGCATCCAGGAGTCCAGGTATGTGGCGTTTAATATACAAGTGGAAGGTACTGGTCCTTACCTGTTTCACTCCCTCTCCTATTTTAGGCCACATCCACATCCACCGGCAAGTCAGGAAATGATCATAGGACCACACTTTGAAAACACACATGGGCCAGTGAAACCAACTGCGTTTGCAAATCACTTGGACACATTAACACAACACAGATTCTCAGACCTTGCTCAACCAGTGAATCAGAATCCCTGAAGGTAGAATCACTGGAAATTTTATTCATACTTCCTAGGTTATTCTGATTAGCTGAAACATTGGCAATCACTACCTCAAAGGTTCCTTTCACAAGGATGAGGGATAAGGCATAGAATTTAGGGGTCCTCAATGCCGGAGTTTCCTTTCTTAATCCTCTGAACTTTCTTTAAACTTTCACTGCCAAGCCAGCAGGGGGTAGCATCTGTAGGGCATTTGGACTACAGAGAACATAATCTGCGGTAACCTTTTGGTTCCTCACATCTATGGTGATGACAAATAACCTGGAACTGTACAGAAAGTCCCTGTCCAAAGTCATGGATTCATTGCATCCTTGCACTATGTCTGCAAAGTAGTTGTTGGTCCACCTTTTTGTACGAGAGGAATGTGTTGTCTTAGAGAAGTCAAGGGACATCTCTAAAGCCTTATTTATAATAATTGGCTGTGATAGGGTTTCTCACACATTCCAGGAGGGGAATGGACAGAGAAAGAATTACACATAGTAGCTTCATATTTTAAAACTTACGAGAGAACACACACACACACATACCACAGCATAACCTTTACTCCCATACCTCGCTTCCGCCTTCAGCAACCCTGCCTAATAATAAAGTCCAGGATGCTTCCAGCCTACACAGAACCACATTCTTATAGAGGTTATGCAAACAAGTGAAGCAAATTTGTCATCCACACACTTACATGCACAGTCAGCAAAAGTGAGAGAACTGTTTAAATACCACAGGCTAGTTCTCAATTCTTAAAGTGCATGTTAATACCGTAGGCTACTACATTTCAAACCTCAAAGTATAAACAAGCTGCCTGAGAATCTCATTAAAATGCAGATTCTGACTCTACAGGACTGGGGTAGGGCCTGAGTTTCTGCATTTTTTAGCAAGCTCCTATATGACATAATGGCAGCTGGTCCATGGACCATACTTTGAGTTCTAAGTCCAGAGCCTGTCACCATCTAGCCTCTGCTATTTCTCTCCCTGGATGCAGGCATGAGATGAGAACAGTGAAGTGCTGACCCTTCCATTTCTTGCCTTTTATTAAGTGAGTATCTCTCCTCACGGAGGGTAATTCTAGAGTTTAAAGACACATAGTGTTCATCCCTGGCCCCTAAACCATACCTGTTGTTTAATCGCATACATAAAGAAAGAGTGATCACCCCATAACTCCAGATTTCTAAGTCATTCCAAGAACTGTCTTAACTAAATGAGATTTTGAGTTCCCATGCATCATATATCACATCACATATGATGTGTGTCTCACATATGCCACATTATCATTGCCTTAGAGCATGAGGAGGGGTTTTTGTGTTTTGTTTTGTTTTAATTTTCTTCACTGTCTTCCAGCAGTTTTCAACCAGGGAAGATTTTTGCCTGCCTGGAGACATTGGGCAATATCTGGAGACAATTCTGATTGTCACAACTGACTACTAGCTTCTAGTGGGTAGAGGACAGAGATGCTGCTAAATATCCCGCAGTGCACAAGACAAAACCCACAACAATGATGCATTCTGCCCAAAAGATCAATGATGCCATTGCTGAGCAATCCTACTGTCTTCTAGCCAACTCATAATCATCAATATCTTTGGCAACTTACTGAATGCTTTTTAAAGATACTGCCACAAATCTGGGTAAGAAAAATATTATAGACAGCCATTCAGAACAGAAGCCATTGAGGCCTTGCTTTCCATTGGGCAGGAAAGTTTAGTGGTCAAGGGGCCCGAAGACTGGGTTTGAGTGCCAGTTCTCCCACTGACAAGCTGGATGGAATTGGACATGTTTCTCTAGGTCTCTCAGATTTGATTTCCTCAAGCATCAAATGACTACAAGCCCAACAAGAGCAGGGACCATCTCTGGGGCAGCAAAGTGTATACATTCTCCTGGCACCTAATAAGCACTTGTGTATATATCAATGAAACAAGTGGTGCCTGATTTACAACATAAGTTTTTCAATCTGATGGTGAGTACTACTTTTTAAATCTTGATTAAAGGACTTGAATTTTAGGGATTACTGTTACTAGCTGTGCTTTATCCTGGCAGAGCAGGACTTGGGCTCCAGGATATGTATAGGATCCTGTACTGTACACATAGTATATAGTGGTGGGAAAGACCGAGGGCTCTAGTATAACCTGGTTGAAAATCTTAGCCCCACTACTGCATGAGCTGAGACATTTGACTTACCCTCTCTACACCTCAGTTTCTTCATTTGAAAAATGGGTGTTACAACAATTCTTATCTCACAGGGCTCTTGGAAGAATTAAAATTAAATAAGATAATGTACGCAAAGGCCTTTGCACTGTGCCTGGTACACAGCACACACTCAGTAAAAGAAATCTTTATTACGCTCTTGGCCTCTAGCCCCCAAATCAAGGGCACCTGATTAGTTACCTCTCAAAAGAGAGGCAGAAACAGTGCTGAAACCAGAACCTGGCCCCAGAGATCAAGCTGACCCAGCTCCTTTCTGCTGGATGGAAAGTCAGGAGCTCACCCTCCTCACAAGGGGTTTGGGAATAAACATTCCATGCTCTTCCACATGCCTGTTTTGTCACATTCGGAATGCAGCCCCAGTGATGAGATGCCTAGCATGTTCATTCTGCTACAAGGCCAAAGGACACCAATAAAGGTGTCAAAGCTGAAAACTGTTTGGAAAGCAAAGAAAGAAGTGAGGAAAGGAAAACCGCATCCTTTGATTCAATAATGAATTTTGCATAAAGGGCTCCACATTACAGTGCACCAGAGACCATACGGCCACACACTTCATGTTCCATTTTTTATGAGAAAGAGGAAAATGGGGGGAAATTTTCAAACAGATATTAGGAGAGTATTCAAGAAAGTAAGTTCACACATGTATCTTGATTTAAGCAGGCGGACCCAAGCCATTTATCTTTTATAGCATAATAAAAGCTTAGAGTGGAAAAGAAGCATCTAGTCCAATCCCTTCATCTTCCAGATGAGCAAATTGAAGCACCGGGGGATTAGGTAACAAGTTGCGCACCGTCAGCCTTGTAGTGGCTGACTTAGGAAGAAGAGCCATGGGGCTTGTCTTTTTGTCTAATCCCTCCTGACTCTTGGACTGCAGGGCTAGAAGGAAACTTGGAGTTGTTCTTCTCTGGGGACACACTTCTCTCTGGGTTTGTGAAGTTCATTCATTTACTCAAGTAATAGTTACTGCGCACTTATTATGTGCCAGATGCCATTCTTGGTACTTGAGCACACAGCAAGCTCTGGACAGAGAACAGAACAGGTGCCCGCTCCTTTTTCACTTTCATTCCAGAAGGCGATGTCAATTAACAAGTGCACAAATAAATTGTACAGCACAACTTCAGATAGCATTCTGTGCTCTGAGGGAAATAAAATAGAGCATTGTGACAGAGAGGTACTGAGGGAGAAAGGACAACTGGGAAAGCCTCTCCAGGAGGCAACATTCACTAGAGCTGAGACCTGAATGATGAGAAGGAGCCGGTCACGTGGAATTCAGAAGGAAGGGGGTTCAGGTCAGAAGGAACAGCACCCGTGAACACCCTAGGCAAGTGTGGGATGTGGTGTGCACCGAAAAGAAGGCTGTGTCTGCAACAGAGTGGGCAAGAGGGCGCTGCTAGGAGGGGAGGTCAGATCGGTGGGCAGAGGCAGGATGCTGAGGTTGCAGGGACTTGCCCTGGAGCCCCTGGAAGGTAGAAACAGGATGGGATCAGAACTGGAGCCTCCAGGCTCATAAGTCGTATGGTTCTGTGCCAGCCATGGTGTGCAGGCTCTTCCGTCCTGGAGACCTTATGCTGAGTCACCAGGTCAGTTATGGGAGGTGCCACACCAGCCCCTGGACACGTTGTCCTCACACTCAAAACCTGGCAAGGGACAAGCTCTCAAAGGCCAAAGGAGCCCCCAGGAGCAGAGTGACCAGACGGTATTGAGATGGAGAGTGGCCCCCTCCCTTCCCTTTAGCCACCATGACTCATATAAGCGTAGTAAGTCATGAATCAGTCCTACAAGCCCAGAAGAAGGGTTCAGTAGGGTCTAAGGCTAATTTTAAAATCATTATTATTAATTTTTAATTATACAAGAACTCATGAATACATTTTCCTGGTTAAAAAATAAATACATAAAATAAAACATGGTCCCTACAGCTAATGTCCCCATAGACTCCTTTCCAATCCTGTTATCTTGTCATCACCCCCCAACTTCTACCCCATTATTAGTAGTAGTTCGGTGAATAGCCTTCCAGACCATTTCTTATTCCATAAAAGGCATCCCTCACCAGACAATAAGTCTGGAATAGTCCAGGTTACTACATAACTAAGCACCCCATTTTGCAAATTGCTGTGTAATATTCCTCAGTATGATATGCCACAGCTTATCTCCCTGTGAATTGTAGTTTAGACTGTTCCCAATCTTTTTGTATTACAACAACAAAGTTGAAATAAAATTTCCTTTTGGTACATTTTTGTGAGTATATCCCTGCAGTAGATGGAAGACTTTCCTCTTAGATGTAATTCACAAGTGGAAACTAAATCGATCATGGGAATTTCTAAACACTGAGTGGCTGTCTAGAGCCAGGAGACTTGTCTTTATTCTTACTGCCATTGTGGACTCACTGCATGGTTTTACCCAGTTCCCAACTTCTTTGGGACTCTGTACAAGGAGAAACTTAGTTTTGATGAACTCTAAGAACTCTTACAGTTCTTGCCTCCTACAACTTTATGATTTGGGGTACTAAACCTGTGGGGTTCCCTCCCAAGTAGAGGTTTGATTCCCATTCCAAGGTTATAGGGCATTTGCAGGAGGGCATTGCTGTGGGTTGCAACACATCAAGATCACAGTGTTCCACTCCAGGCAGTAGAATGTACTGTACAGGTGTTAATGGGGAAATAGCTAGCACATAGCCACTGACTTCTGCCTTCCTTTTTCCATGTCCTTCCTGGATATGAAGGGATATGATGTCACCTTGTATAAATTCTATATAAATGCCTGAATCTGAAGCCATAATTTATAAGGAGATGTAACCATAACCTATTCTGCACAGACTTTAGTTTACAAAGCACACGGTTTCTCATGACGTTCCTTGAACAATCCTGAGATACATTCCATAAAGGGATAATTATAATACATAACAATGTGCAGTGAATATTATTATTCATTACAGCTTAGTAGATTGAAACAAAAGAAAGAATTGATTGCCCAAGGTCACCTAGCTAGGAAGTGAGGGCAAACCTCGAGCCCAGATGTTCTGATTCCCAGTTCTTTTCTCTTGCACAGGGCAACAATGGACTTCACTGTTGTGTGGTTGTGAACCCATTTGAAATTATTAATAACTAGAAGAGACATGCATCCTCAGCAGATTCTAAAGGATTTACTGGAAGACCATATTCACAGACAGAATTTAAGTCTTCAAGAGCCAAGGAAATAAAGAGGGAAGAGGACCAAACATTGGGGAAGAGGGCATGGGAGTTAATTAACTGAACTCCAAGCTGAAATAAATAAGTCCAGTTGTCTGAAAGGCTTTTAGTCCACGGGTTAATGAAAGATGCTGTTAGGGATTATTTAGCTAGACTGGTCATGGAAGGGAAGGTTCTTCTAGAGCAGAGGCAACTAAGGTAATATCTAGAGGATAACAAGGTTCCAGCTGTGTAAAGAATCAGAAGAGAAAACCAGGTATAGGAAGCAGTGAGTACAAGGTTCCCAAGATGAACAAACTCACGGGAAGGTCAGCAAATTTCCTCTGCTGAGGAAGCCAAAGGGGCATAGGGTAGGGGCATGGGATAGAGTGAGCCTTCTCAATGCTTGACCAGGGTAGCCAGTGCTAGAGGAGCTCTGAGGACAGAGTCAAGAAGATGGAACTTAAAGGAATCTTGAGGAAATAACCAGCTTTACTCAAGGGAAACAGAGGAGATGGGTACTACAAGCAGGAGAACTGAAGGCTGGAAAGAAAATCTGGGTCAATAATGAGTAACCCACAAAACCTGGCAATGGACAAGCTTTCAATGGTCAAGGGAGCTCCCAGGCGCAGAGTGAATCCCCTCAATGCTTAATCTGTAAAATGGAACAGTAGGATAGAGTGTTCCCTGACATCTTTTTTAGATAGTTCTACCAATAAAATAAAAAAACAGCCCAGAGAAGGTCAGTCAAGGGAATGGCAGCGCTGAGTCCAGTTTTCAGATCTCCCAAATTCCTATCCAGAGCTGACTCCACCCCAGCTCCTTCCTTCTGCTGGAAGAGTGACCATCAGGAAGGAGGTTTGGGCTGTGGCCACATGTGAGTGTGAGGCCTCACCAGAATCCTATGGTGGGGCCATCTGCCTGGAGCCCCCCTGGAGCCCATGCTGCAGCCCCCGGCACTCTGATCTCAAAGCCAGTTTCTTTGTTCCCCCCAGAAACTTCCCAAAGATGTTGGGAGCCACTTTGATTTTGGTTTTTTGTTTTTCTTAACATTTCCCCACAAAACAATGTGAGGAACAAGAGGAAAAGCATGGCCCAGTCACAAAGCTATTTCAACCAGAAAACAGGTCTGAGTCCTATCAATTCCACCTAGATTTCAGAGATCCCCAAGAGAGGAAAGGGGGACAGAAGCTCAGAAAGCTTCATACAAAGCACCACTCCCTGTGGGAATTCTGTTCTGTGGTCAGGGCCTGGGGCTTAGCACAAATCAGTGGTGTCCCTTGGGGAACAAAGGTCCCTACACCAACTGAGAATGTGGTCAGATCTGCCAAACTTCAAACTTGGTTCAACCACTCTATGCTTAGAACCAAGAACACTAGAGCGAAAGGAACTGCAGGAATCATCCAGTCTAATCCTTCAACAGCATTTACCATCATATATACAATACCCTAAAGAACATACTGTATATATTTTCTGTAATTTTCTTTTTATTTTTTTATTTTTTTATGGTTTTTTTTTGTTGTTGTTGTTGTTGTTGTTGTTTTTTTTGAGACGGAGTCTGGCTCTGTAGCCCAGGCTGGAGTGCAGTGGCCGGATCTCAACTCACTGCAAGTTCTGCCTCCCGGGTTCACGCCATTCTCCTGTCTCAGCCTCCCGAGTAGCTGGGACTACAGACGCCTGCCACCTCGCCTGGCTAGTTTTTTGTATTTTTTAGTAGAGACGGGGTTTCACCGTGTTAGCCAGGATGGTCTCGATCTCCTGACCTCGTGATCCGCCCGTCTCGGCCTCCCAAAGTGCTGGGATTACAGTCTTGAGCCACCGCGCCTGTAATCACGGTGTAAAAGGCCCAATTTTCCTTTTATTTAATCACATACTATAAAACTATAAAAACCCTCCCCCACAATTACACATAGATCTTTCTCATGTTGTTACCCATAACATATTATTTTTCAAAACTAAGAAAAGAAGTAGTCACCTTTGGTGAGATATTCAGATAGTCTAGGGATGGCAAGTAGAAACTGTGGGACTACAAGTACCCTCCCCACCATTTCCACACCTTATAGACTAAAAGGACTTTGTATTCAAGATGAGGGTGAGTGAGCATTTATTTGTAAATGAACAGGAGCAGGATGAGGAGGAGGCAGAGATGCAACTGGACAGGAATGAGGGAAAGGCAACCAGAGAGAAAAAGTCAGGGGCCAAGAGTTGCCTTAGTCAATAACAGCAATGGGAGGCAGGGAGCAGAAAAGTGAGGAGGAGAGCTTGAAATGACCCCAGTTAGGGACAGGGAGTCAGGAAAGATGGGAGCTGTTGGTGGTGAAGAAGAGCCCAGTAACGGCAGCCCAGCAACAGCCCCTGAGGTGCCAGGCCATGGTCATGGGTGAAGCTGGCCCCAAAACCTTTCCTTTTTCCCCTCAGAGAAGTTGAAAGGTTTGTCTCCCAATGATTTTGCCACATGGTTTTTCAACACCCGGAGCCTTTGCCAGTTTCCCGGTGAGACCTGTTTATCTCCATTCTGGAGTCTTAATGTTCAAAACAAACTTCCAGACAAAAGGATCCTCTGCTCTGTGGTTCTCAGCTCCATTCTCCTGCAAGGACAGAGTCAACAACCCTGATCCCCTGATGACTTTCACAGCCACGTCCACAGAGAATCCCACCCCCAGCTTCCTCCTGCGTCTTTCCCGCTGCCTCTGATTGTTGTGGACATCCTCAAGGGCAGAGTTTGTATAGCTTATTTTAGCCCCTTTTTTCCTATCCTCATAAACTATGCAGAGAAAATAAGATTGTTCCCCCAGCAGATGTTATTTGAGCCTTATAAAGTGGCCCAAGACCCAGTGATCTCTTCTAAGAGGTGAAATCATCGGCATCTAGCTGGATATATTATCAAAAAGAACCCCAGACAAGAAGAATTCAATTAATGTCATTAATTGATGAATAATTAATTCATTAATTCATCAATTAATTTATCAATTAATCATCTGAAAATTTTCAGGCATATTTTCGTGGCCACCACTCTGTGGAAAAGTCCAACAGATTTTCATAAGTAGAAAATGACAGCATTGTCACTGAGGGCAGGTATAAGTGAGGGGTGACACTACTAATTAGTATGCATCCAGCCTTCATTTGTCATGCATTACACTAAAGCCTTTAATACATACAACAATCCAAAAGGTAGGCACTATGGTTGTACCCTTGTACAGATGAAAACTTTGAGGCTTATAGAGGCTAAGTATCTTCCCCAAAGTGAGACAGCTAGAAAGTGATGAAGCTGAGATTAAAAGTCAGGAAAGCTGGAAACGGCACCTGGGCTCTTCCCCAGGCCACCATCGGGTTTAGCTAATTTATGTTTTGCTTAGTTAATTGTCTCCCCACTGTCCCAGAATCGGATTTATGTTTATGAGGTTGGAGTTCTTTATATTTCTTTATTTTTTATTTTTTCTGCCATCATCCATTACTGGGTAGAGCTCTTGTCTGTCCTGTTCTCCACGGTATCCCCAGAAGCCAGCACTGGGCCTACCACAAAGTAGACCCCTTGATAAATAATTGCTGAGTGAATGAACTAATGAATGAATATCATGCTTTTATTTGACTATTTCCTATAATTTGAAATTTTCTGAACATTGAGGCTTTGGGTGATAACTAAATATGTTCATGGAATAGAACAGTTAATTTTACATGTCTAATTTATCGGAACTTTCTCCCAGAAAAATGTTTTTCCAAGCGTTAGAACCTAGCAAGTTACCTGCAACTTGGAAATTGAATAAGGAATACCATCTGAAAATGTAGAGGACACATAAAGTGGGATAATTTAAATATTTACTAATCACTTATGTTTTCAAAGCTATTTTAGGCCTGTGCCTTTTTCAATAGCAAAGAGCTGTCTATGAATTACCGGCGTGCTTGTTTCAAATGCTGAGCAAGGGAGTCCAGGGCCTGGGAATCTGCATTTTGGAGGTATCTCAGGCGCTTATTATCCATACAAAATTTTGAGAATGACCGTGAGGACATTAGGACTATTTTTATCTCCACCCCATCAGACAAAATTCTTTTTTAAAAAATTGTTATTATACTTTAAGTTCTAGGGTACATGTACACAACTTGCAGGTTTGTTACGTAGATATACATGTGCCATGTTGGTTTGCTGCACCTGTCAACTCGTCATTTACATTAGGTATTTCTCCTAATGCTATCCCTCCCCTAGCCCCGCCATCCCCCAACAGGCCCCAGTGTGTGATGTTCCCCTCCCTGTGTTCATGTGTTCTCGTTGTTCAACTCCCACTTGGGAGTGACAACATGTGGACAAAATTCTTAACAAGCTATCAAATGTGTTTCAAATCCATTGATCCTTAGGTTTATCTAAAGATTCTTTAATCCTGATCACCTCTCCAGGTCATGAGCCATATCCATTTTTTCCTCCCTGCGTGAGGTAGAAACATTGTATTTATCTAAAAGCATTGCATAAAAACGTTGTATTTACCTTTCCCCAATTTTAATAGAGCAGCTATCTAATCTTACACTGACATCCCAGACTCTAGTGCGCTGAGCCACTCTCATATAGGATCAAGCTAGAAGTTAGAAGATCTGGTCCGGTTCCGCCACAAGATGCTGTGTGTCCTAGGCCACGTTGCCCAACCTCTCTGACCCCCTGTTTCCTTGTCTAAGCTGGGGCTGTGAGTGTTCACAGCCTTTTGAGTCTGCACATGCTCTAATTGGAGCCATGCTATAGACAAGGATCATGTACCCTCTCAGTCTTGTTTTTCAGCCCTCAAAAGTCACACTTCTATGATCATGAATTAGGTTCAGAAAGTGACAGAGTAAGTAGTCACAGGAATGTCAAGAGCGCTACCCCACTGAATCAATTGTGACCAAAAAACTTTGGAATATAAACTTCTATAATACACACCTATAAGATATAATTACAAAAAAAAAAAAAAAAAAAAAAAAAAAAAAAAAAAAAAAAACCTTGGGGGAAGAGTTAGTTGGCCATACAAAAACTAGGGTGGACCTGTGAGGCCACATACCTGCTGTTCTCCTCAGATGGGGAAGTGTTTCAGGGTGGGGCGCCTAGGCAATCTACTCTTAGGACCGTGTAATATTAAACCCAGAAAATGTCTGGGTTGATCTGTCAACAAATATTCATTGGTAGCTACCATATGGCAGGCCCTGTTCTAGGTATTGGGGGCCTGTAGTGAACCCTACGGACAGACCCATTCTTTCATGGAGCTAACATTCTCGTGGGGAAGAGAGGGTAATAAACAATTCTAATGATGAATCAGTGATAGGGGATAAAGGGAATCAGTGAGGGAAGAGGGGATATAAATGCTGGGAGGCTGAAGGAGCCCCTTACGTATCATCCACTTGTGCAGACGCCATATTCACAGTTGAGAAAGATGAGGCAGCGACGGTAGTGACCGACTTGAACCTAGACTGCACCAAGCTTGCCAGCAGCAGGGCCGGATGGAAACTGTTTTCCTGCAAAGCCAGGCTTTCCTTCACAGTCCCTTCTAATGATGTTTCTTTTCCTATCATTGTCGAGCCCTTAGACCCCAGGATCGAGGGAGGGAAAACAAGCGCTCAAGCACCCCCTCGTTGGTCCCAGGACACAGGGTCTCGTCCATCCCCCATCACACCCCAGGGCCCAGGCAGAAGCCCGGCGGGGCGGGGCCTCGGACACGCGCCGGTGCGTCCAGCAGGTGGCAGCAGCGAGCGGCCGCGCCCCCCGCGCTGCCAACCCGCGAGCCCGCATCATGGATGTCGAGCTCTCCTATTTCGCATTGCTAGCCCTGGAATTCGAGACCCCAGACGAGGACCAGGATTCATGAATCAGTCGCAGGGGCCGGGGCAGGGGCCTCTGGCTCCCGACACTGGCCGAGAGGTGGGTTCCGGGGCGGGTCGCTGCTCCTTGAGGCCGGGCGGGGACGCGCTGCCCCCGCCCTGCCTCCCTGTGGTCCACACCCCCTTTGGGCTCCGGAGCCGCTGGGCAGGAATAGTCCGGGGTGCGCGCGAGCGGGCGCTGCCAACCCCACTTCTGCCCGGGATTCCAATCTGAGGAGCAGGAGGACCGGGGCGCCAGTGTCCTGCCGCCTCTTCCTCCTTGCTCTCACCTGCGCCTATTAGTCCACGCGCCTTCAAGGCCAGGGGCTACAGCCCAGACAGAGAGGGGACAGCAGAGGAGAGAGAGCACCTGAGGATACAGAGCTGGCACTGGACTGCCTTTTCACCCCCCAGGTGATGAGTGAGGTTCGAAGAACGGAAGATTTAAAAAGCAGCCGGGGCCTCCGTATTGAATGAAAGACCCAGTGCAAAGACATCACCATGAACACGAGCAGTAAGTGGATCCTCCTCTCCTTTGCCATGGGAACAGGGGTGGGGGCGGGAGGTGAGGGAGCCTGCGCTCGGGCTGCCTGGAAAGAGGAAGGAAGCCTGGCATCTCTGGACACATGACCCCCAGGCTCCTTTTTGGTGCTTTCCGTTCTCCTTGGCAGAGGGATAGCTTCATGACTCTGGTTTTTCGTGATAATTTTGCCAATATTTTATCAGCGGCGCCGGTCGCCTCTGCTGGGAAGGCTGCTTGTCTCCTTCTAGCACTGCCTGGGAAGGCCTAGGAAGCAGTGTGTGGCCATTGTCTGACTGTGGGGGCTCTGAGGAGACCTCCCTGCACACCTCTGGAAGGCACTGCCTGTCCCAGAGGTGGGAAGAGCAGGGAAGCTGGCCTGTGGGCAGGCGGGAGGGTAGGTGGGTGTGGGCAGGCAGTGGGCTGGGAAACCGCAGTTTGATAAACAAATCATCACCAGGCCACCTTTGGGTCTGGAGATTGTGAAAGATCCAGCTCCGGAGTGCCTGCAGCCCGGTGGGCCCAGGCACTGGTTTCTCTATGTACTTGCAGGCTGGTTAGTTATCCTTGAGAACAAGAGGACAGGAACAACCCTTTGGCCAAGGGCTCTAACATGCCAGAGGCAACAACTGCTTGCAGAGCCAGGACCAGATATTTTGCTGCCAGGTAGGGCCTCAGCTACTGAGAATGCAGTCCGAAATTCAAGAAGGCATAGTCTATTTCTCTTCAATGTAGCGCTGTGACCTGGGAGGGCATGTCTCGGTTCCAGACTCACTCTCCCGCCCTCTTGTCAGCTTGGCCTGTCTAGGTTATTCCAGCATCGCATGGGGCTGTTGAACCAGAGAACCCCTACAAACAGTCACTTTCCTGGGTCTATGACTTTGTTATCAGTACCCTCTCTGCATCTCAGACTGCTCGTCTGTATGATGAGAGAGGTTGAATTAGAAAGCCTTCTAATCAGCTAGGCACCGTGGCAGATGCCTGTAATCCCAGCAGTTTGGGAGGCAGAGGCAGGTGGATCACGAGGTCAGGAGTTCGAGACCAGCCTGACCAACATGGTGAAACCCTGTCTCTACTAAAAATACAAAAATTAGCCAGGCGTGGTGGCATGGACCTGTGATCCCAGCTACTCGAGAGGCTGAGGCAGGAGAATTGCTTGAACCTGGGAGGCGGAGGTTGCAGTGAGCTGAGATCGTGCCACTGCACTCCAGCCTGGGCAACAAAGTGAGACTCTGTCTCAAATAATAATAATAATAATAAAAGAAAGGCTTCTAATCTAAGAATCTACAAGTTTTTTTTCTTAAAAAGCTAGAGCTGAGCAACAAGGCCAGAACTATCAAGACCTTATTGAAGCTGTATCCAGCCAAAACCTATTTCTTCACACACTCCACCCCGCCCCCACCTCCATTTCAAGACTGTTGGCATAGAAGAGAAAAAAAACAACAACAACAAAGCAAAAACTACTGAGATGAAAATTAAATATATTTATTTACTACATATTTGTATGATTCATCTCTCTGCTGTCTTCCTTTGTGTATTGTGTATCTATGCTTAGCTAGCAAGTGTGGCTGGACTCTCTCTGCCTCTTACAGCCAAAGAATTTTGCCTTTTGATTTTGACAGGCTGGAATGGTGTTTTGGCTTCATACCAGGCTCAGGAAAAGAGGAAAATCCTGCAGCCCCTATCAGCTAGTGGGTCACATGTTTGCATTTGCATGTTTTCAGGCAAATAAAGATGTGAGTTGCCTGTCACTTCTCACTATCTCTAGGGGGAAAAAAAATGTATTTATGAGAGTCCTTTCCCACTAAGTGGCAGAAGAGAAAGATGGCTCATCTATTTTTCAAGGAACTATGAAAAGAAACCGGCAACTGACTCTGCCCTTTTCTCTCTCTGGAATGCTAAGGAACTCTTGTCCTATTAGTAACACTGAGTATTCCTGAAAGAAGAAAACAGAGACTGTCCTTCTGAAAGCAAGAAAGCAAGAGAGAGAGAGAAAGAGAGAGGAAGAAAGGAAGGAAGGAAGGAAGGAAGGAAGGAAGGAAGGAAGGAAGGAAGGAAGGAAGGAAGGAAGGAAGGAAGGAAGGAAGGAAAGAAGGAAAGAAGGAAGGAAGGAGGGAGGGAGGGAGGGAGGGAAGGAAGGGAAAAAAGCACCAATAGAGTTGAATACTGACTGGCAAAAATGCCACTACTTTTTATAAGCAGGGAGAGTGTGTGTATTTTGCAGTAGTGGAAAATGAACAGAGGAAAGCAGTGGAAAATGAACAGAGGAGAATGACTCAGCAGCCCCGGAAGCCCCCAGGGTTCCCCCTAAGAGGAAATGCTTCTCTAAACAGACACCTGGGGGACACAGCAAGTGCAGAACTTTGGGGGCTTAACTCCATCATCATGGAGGTACCTCCCAAACCCAAGAGGCTGCAAATACAGAGAGTAGACATCAGACCTCACAAGAAAAGGAGTAACAGAGTCATAGGGTGGCATGGATAGGGCATTGGCAGGGGGTCCTTGGGTGACCTGACCAAGCAAAAATCTCCCCTTTGAGATGTGAAATTCTTAACTTGATCCTCATGCCTGATACTATCCCTAATAGAAACTCTTGCTTAGTTTTTCGTTCACTTCTATTTATTTACTCCTCATTCTCCACCAGCCACCATGCCAAGCACTCCCCTGATTGAGCTCACCAGACAGTCCCACCCAACCTGTGACATGGGTGTTTTTCCTCATTTTATGGGTGAAAATTTGAAGCTGTGTTCAGAAATGTTGTAGTTAATGCTCAGTGGCTTCTTCAAGTCATGCAGTTAATTGTTGGGTTATGAAAGATACTAGGATGTGTAACACGTTTGACACTGAGTACAGCTCCTAATCAATGGTTCAAATGTCAACACTGAAATGGAGGCAAAATGTGAGATTACAGTCATCCCTTTGTACACGTGGGAATTGGTAAAATTGTGTATACTAAGTCCTGCAGTCAGCCTTGTGGAACCTGCTTATAAAAAGAGTCAGCCCTCTGTATAGGCGGGTTTCAAATTCTGCAAATACTGGTTTTTTTTTCATTTCAACTTTTATTTTAGATTCAGAAGGTACATGTGCAGGCTTCGTTACATGGGTATATTGCATGATGCTGAGCTTTGAGATACACTTGATTCCATGACCCAGGTACTGAGCATAGTACCCAATAGTTAGTTTTTCAACTCTTGCTCTCCTCCCTCCCTTCCCCCTCTAGTAGTCCCCATTGTCTATTTTTGCCATCTTTATGTCCATGAGTACTTAATGTTTAGCTCCCACTTATAAGTGAGAATATGCAGTGTTTGGTTTTATGTTCCTGAAATAATTTGCTTAGGATAATGCCCTACAGTTGCATCTATGTTGCTGCAAAGGACATGATTTTGTTCTTTTTTATGGATGCATAGTATTCCATGGTATATATGTACTACATTTTCTTTACCCAGTCCACTGTTGATAGACACCTAGGTTGATTCCATATCTTTATTATTGTGAATAGTGCTGCAATGAACATATCAGTGTGTGTGTCTTTTTGGCAGGATGACTAATTTTCTTTTGGATATATATCCAGTAATGGGATTGCTAGGTCAAATGGTATTTCTGTTTTAAGTTCTTTGAGAATTCTCCAAATTGCTTTCCATAGTGGCTGAACTAATTTACATTCCCATCAACAATGTATAAGCATTCCCTTTTCTTTGCAGCCTTGCCAGCATCTGTTGTTTTTTGACTTTTTATAATTGCCATTCTGACTGGTGTAGATGGTATCTTATTGTGGTTTGGATTTGCATTTCTCTGATTATTAGTGATGTTGAGCATTTTTATTTTTTCATGTCTATTGGTCACTTGTATGTCTTTTTTTTTTTTTTTTTTTTTTTTGAGATAAAGTCTGGCTCTGTTGCCCAGGCTAATGTTCAGTGGCACAATCATGGCACACTGTAGGCTCAGCCTCCCGAGCTCAAGCGATCCTCCCACCTCAGCCTCCTGAGCAGCTAGGACGATAAGTGAGTGCCACCATGCCCGGTTAAGTTTTGTATATTTATTTTGGTGGAGACGGGTTTTGCCATGTTGCCCAGGCTGATCTGAAACTCCTGGTGTCAAATGCTTCAGCCTCTCAAAGTTCTGGGATTACAGGTATGAGCCAGTGTGCCCAGCCCACTTCTATAGCTTCTTTTGAAAAGTGTCTGTTCATATCTATTGCCCACTTTTTAATGGTTTGGGGTGTTTTTTGTTTTTGTTTTGCTTGTTGAAATGTTTAAGTTCCTTACAGATTCTAGATATTGGTCCTTTGTCAGATGCATAGTTTGCAAATATTTTCTCTAATTCTGTAAGCTGTCTGTTTACTCTGTTGATAGTATCTTTTGCTGTGCAGAAGCTCTTTAGTTTAATTAGGTCCCAGTTGTCAATTTTTGTTTTTGTTGCAATAGCTTTCAAGGACTTAGTCATAAGTTCTTCCCCAAGGCCAATGTCCAGAATGGTGTTTCCTAGGTTTTCTTCTAGAATTATTATAGTTTGAGGTCTTACAGTTAAATCTTTAATCCATCTTGAGTTAATTTTTGTATATGGTGAAAGGTAGGGGTCCAGTTTCATTTTTCTGCATATGGTTAGCCAGCTGTCCCAGCACCATTTATTAAATAGGGAGTCTTTTCTCCATTGCTTAATTTTGTCAGCTTTATCAAAGATCAGATGGCTGTAGGTATGTGGCTTTATTTCTGTGTTCTCTATTCTGTTCCATTGGTCTATATGTCTGTTTTTGTACCAGTACCATGCTGTTTTGGTTACTGTAGCCTTATAGTATAGTTTGAAGTCAGGTGATGTGATGCTTGCAGCTTTGTTCTTTTTGCTTAGGATTATTTTGATAATTTGGTCCCCTTTATGAGTCCACATGAATTTTACAATTGTTTTTTCTAATTCTGTAAAAAATGATGTTGCTAGTTTGATAGGAATAGCATTGAATCTATAAATTGCTTTGGGCAGTATGGCCATTTTAATGATATTGATTCTTCCAATCCATGAACATGCAATGTTTTTTTCATTTGTTTGTGTCATCTATGATTTATTTCAGTGGTATTTTGTAGTTCTCCTTGTAGAGATCTTTCACCTCCTTGGTTACATATATTCCTAGGATTTCTCTCTCTCTCTCTCTCTCTCTTTCTCTGTGTGTGTGTGTATGTGTGTGTGTGCATGTCTCTTGTAAATGTGATTATGTTCTTTATTTGACTCTCAAATTCAGTGTTATAGGTGTATGGAAATGCTACTAATTTTTGTACATTAATTTTGCATCCTGAGACTTCACTGAAGTCAGTTTTTGTCATGAAGGGGTGTTGGATTTTATCAAAAGCTTTTTCCATATCTTTTGAGATAATCATATTTTTTTTGTTTTTCATTCTGTTTATGTGGTGAATCACATTTATTGATTTGCACATATTGAACCAACCTTGCATCCTAAGAATAAACCCTACTTGATCATGGTGAATTAACTTCTTGATGTTCTGCTGAATTTGATTTGGTAGTGTTCTCTTGAGGATTTTTGCTTCTATGTTCATCAGGGATATTGGCCTGTCATTTTCTTTTTTCATTTTGTCTAAATACTGTATTTTCAATCTGCCTTTAGTTGAAAAAGATCTGTGTAAGTGGACCTACACTATTCAAACCTATGTTGTTCAAGGGTCATTCGTATAAGAAATTCCTAATCACTTTATCTGGAGAAGAGAAGCATGGGGCTGTGGTCTTTGAGTTGATAAGACCTCACTATAAGAGTTGATAGAGTGCAGACCCTGGAATCAGACTGTTCCAGGTTCCAGTTCTCATTTTTTATGTGTTAGACATGTGGCCTTCAGTATGTTGTCTCATCGGCAAAAAATGGAAATGACGAGGCATACCTCAGCTGGGAATAGAAACCAAATGTTAATGTTTTGTGTAGTACCTTGACTGTGGGCACAACTGGCATCATGTCACTGATGGGTGGTCACACTGTCATTATCACTGTGGGCATCATTGTGGCTGTCATTGTGGATTTTATGACATTAGCAAGCAGCTCACACAACCTCTCAGACTTCAGTCACATCCTTCTCATGAATTGAGAAGCATACCTGAAGTGTGATTTTTTAAGGATTAAATGGGATTATGAGATGTTTTATAAACATTTGTAAATTGTTTTTACTA
The DNA here is from genome assembly GCF_003255815.1 of Theropithecus gelada. Classification (NCBI taxonomy): domain Eukaryota; kingdom Metazoa; phylum Chordata; class Mammalia; order Primates; family Cercopithecidae; genus Theropithecus; species Theropithecus gelada. The sequence continues at coordinate 145,620,629 of NC_037673.1, forward strand.
ATAAAAAAATTCTTAGATTACAAAAACAAGAGCATGCTTAGTCAGTTACTCTTCAGTGTGAATTTTAGTTTCATTAGAATCCTTTCTTCTGAAATCTAGCTGAACATTAAGAAAGGGGTAATTTTGGAGATGCTGGAGTGAGGTGGTGGGCAGACCTAGGTAGAGCACAGCAGGTGGGGTCCAGTCCTCATTCAGGAGAAAATAGACACCAAACATGTGAGTAGGACACCCAAGGCTCAGAAAGGCCTGGGCTCATACTGAGTCAGTACACTCGCTTCGGTGAAGGACTGCAGAGGAAAGGAGGGAAACTGGCCAATCATTGCCACTTTGGCTTCTCTAGGGTGGATCCAACATTCAGCCTTTCTTTCCCTCATGAACTCTCAACCTATTCCAAGGATCTCTCATTTGTCTCCTGACCTACTGAGGCAGCCTCTAACTGGCCTTTCATCTGCGCCAGTCCCCTTCAGCCACCTACCACATCCCCACTCTGTATCATATTCTGCTTAAAGCGAGGCTCCCATGCTCCTAGGGTGAGAAAGGAAACTCCTCAACAAGCCTGTAGGGCCCTGTGTGGCCTGCTCCTGGCCTTGCTGACCAGCCCCATCTTGTCTACAGTGCACAGTTCTCAGTGTTCTTGTCACATATGCCTTCTCCCATTCCCTCTAAGGGTTTGCTCCTGCTGACTTTACATGCATGGTTCCTTCTGCCCAGAAAGCCCTTTCCCGACTAGCACCAGCCCCTCTGCCCAGCTCCACACTTCACACTTCACCAAGGCTTGCCTCCTAACTCCCCAGAGCACCAAGATCAATGGTACCATGTACCGCTCCTACTCATTTTATAGGCCTCCTCCTGCCTCTAGCCCCTTTGTTGGTCTTTACCATGGATTGGTATGCTAACAGATTACTTTTTTGAAGTAGACTTTGTTCTGTTGAAGAGAGTATTGAAGTGTCATATAACTCCCACAAAGATGTTGTGGGATAAGTAGATACCATGCTGGGACGGCAAGAACCTGAGCTTTGGCATATGGATTCTTGAGTTCAAACTCAAGATCTATCGTGTACTGTTTCTGTGGTCTTGGACAGAATAGATCATGCCTCTGAGCTGAAGTTTACCGTGTATAAAATGTGAGCAATAAATACCAATGTGCAGGGTTCTTGTAAGGATTAAGTGAAATAACATTAGAAACTCACTGGCATTGGGTCTCAGTGAATGGAGTTGAGTCTGAAGTTGAGTTGGCTGTTGAGTAAAGCAAAGTTCTGGAAAGATGGTGTCATTAAAACCAAATCCTCTGATTAAAAATTAGTCTGTTCTTCTCGTATTACAGTAGGTGCTGGATTTTCTACATAGGAAAGTCATAGCTCCCAGGAAGCCTACAGGAAGCTTATTAACCTGGCATTGTATATGGCATGGGTTGAAAAAGGGAAGACAGGAAGTTAGGATTCCAATTGTCCTGGTTCAGAAAACATCTGAGGGCCAAAATTTTGATGGTTATAAAACTAGAAATAAGGGGAAGCATCCTTTAGAAAATAAAGACTGCATGGCCTAGCCACTGATTGTTTTATAGGGCAAAGAGGAAAAGGAGGATTCTATTAGGTAGGGTCTTGGCAGAGAACAGATTGGCAGTTTGAGAGGAGTTAAATGGAAGAACTCCTCACAAGTATATAAGAAGGACATTAAGAAACAAACAAGGAGAAGCAAGCATGGCCCAGTACTAGGAGCCTAGTAACTGTGGCACATGACCCACTGCTACCACAACTGCCCCCCGCTGGACCCAGAGACCCAGCTGGCTATGGGGTGAGGGCTGCCTGACAGGAACTGTGGCTGTGGCCCCAGGAAGGCAGCCAGCCTAGTTCCAAGGAAAGAACCAGGAGGATAAATATCCTGATCCTCCTCTTCTCTCTCGCTCAGATCTCCTATGGGTACTCCCCATTGGTCAAGTCCAATCAGAAGCCAGAGGGCAAGGAAGGCATTTGATAGGTCCGTAATGGTCAGCAGCTTCCCACGGCACAGTCCAGAGTAGGGAAGCAGGCAGAACAGATCTGGAGAGGTGAGGGAGTTCAGAACAGAAGACACCCAGCACACGGGGCATGATGACCTTCCTCTGCTAATGCCGTTGCCCAGATCAAGAAATCTAAGGATCCCTGAAGAACAGGATCCCTTACACACAAGAACACAGTAGGATGCCCTCTCCAGAAATTCTACATCTGCAAAACAGATAAAGTAGAAGTGATTATTTACTCTACAAGGTTAGAGATGGTTTTAAAACAGTGCTTCCCAAATGAATGAGGCAGTTGTTGATAGATGATTACTTGAGGCTAAGGAGGGGTTAGAGAAATAACGTAAGGAACAATTTTAAAATCATCCAAAATGACTATAACACATCTCAGAAGAATCACAATGTGATTTCAAGAGCACTTGGATTGCGTAAAGGAAGTGATATCAATTCTGAACTCCAGCTTTCCTATCTGGCAAAAGCTTTTTCTTGCTGCGATAGCATCTGCTGTGGTGAATGGTCAACAACTGGCTGTTACCCAACTTTAGGCAGAAGCCATTGTAAAAGTACAGAAAACAACCAGAAGTGTCCGAACACCTTCGACTTTCTGGGTATTTTGCCAGATAAATTCTTCCTTTGCAGTTCTTAAGGACACAGACTGAAGCTAGGTTGCTGGGCTCAAATTCTAGCCCTGCTTGTACTTTCTGTGTATCCTTAGGCAAGTCCCTTACCTTCTCTGTGCCTCACTTCCTCATCTGTAATGATAATTACAAGGAGGCTAATAATAGTGCCTCTCTCATAGAGGAGTTATAAAGATACATAAGTTAGTTGTGAATTCCTTAGAACAGTGCATGACACATAACAAAGGTTTCTGAAATAAATAGTATGTATTAGTTTGCTAGGGCTACTGCACCAAAATGCAGCAAACCAGGTGGCTTAAACAGCAGAAACGTATTGTTTTATAGCTCTGGTGGCTGAAAGTCTAAAATGAAGGTAGTAGGGTTCCTTCTGAAAGCTGCGAGACAAATATCTACTCGAGACCTTTCTCCTTGGCTTGGAAATGGCTGCCTTCTGCCTGGGTCTTTTTACATCACCTTTATCCGTGTGTAGCTCTGTGTCCAGATTCCCCCTTCCACAAGGACACCAGTCACATTGGATTAAGACCCATCTAATGATTTCATTTTAACTTGATTACCTCTGGAAAGACTCTATTGCCAAATACAGTCATATTCTGAGGTACTGAGGGTTAGGGCCTCAATTGTGAGTTTGTGGGGACACAATTCAATCCATAATAGAGTGTTTGTTAAGGAAATGACTCCTCAAGGAGGTTTTCTTGTGGTCTGGTTTCCCCTGAATGTCAATCACTGCCCATGCTAGCATGGGATGCTGACAGTTGGTGACTAAATGCAAGAGTCACTAAGTTTATCTATCTAGTCTTGATGTTTAAACCCTCATTTTGCTATCCTTGACCCATGGACGTGGACCCTCTCCTCCTAAGAACCTGAAGGGAAGTGCTCACATGTAGGAGATCCCCACATGGGAAGACCCCAGTAATTTAGCATGTCCACAGCCAGTCTGCTTGCCATGCTTTCCACCTCACCTGGTCATTTCTCACAACTGTGGTGTTTCAATAGTGTAAGGGAATTTAGTCATGACATTCGTTTCCAATCTTCCTAGTTCCTGGGCCTGTCCAACACAGGCAATAAGAATTGGATTGTCCATTTGTTGATTCATCAGGTATTTACTGGACACCAGCTCTGCACCAAGCATAATGCTGGAGATACAACAATAAATAGAACAAATGTGGCCTTTAACATCATGGGTCACACAGCTGGGCGAAAGGGGCCTCCTGGTGGCCAATGTAAAGGGACACGTCTTATTTGCCCTACACCAGGTTTTTAGTGAATTTGAATTATTTGCCAACAATGGGAAATTGGGAAATCAGAATTGGGATTTCTAGCTCTCTTCAAAACAAAACAAAATCGAAAGATTTTGCAGCCCCGACCTAATTTTTCTTCCTAACAGCAATCAATAGGATTGCCTGCTTTGGTTGGGGTATATACTTAGTCTCTGGCTTGCCAAAATTATCACTTCCTATTAAATTACACAGTGATAGTTTAATATTTTTATGTCACCTTGCCACTGTAGTCCAGTAGATGATCCATAAAACATCAAATATGTAGAAGTGATTCTTCACACAGAGATGTGGAAGCTGTAGCACATCTGTTAATGATTATGGGAGAAAATTCTGTCTGAAGTTAGCAATTGATTAACATTGCCATGCTATTAAAGTCCTCATGAAGTGAGCAAAACCCTGCCTCATGTCCTTATTCCCCCAACTGACCCATTCCCAGAAGGGTGATGTCATATCCTGTTGGATACAGTTAGGCAAATAACAGGGCAAGCAATGTCCTGCCCCGACCTCCTGGAGGTCAGTTTTGTTTTCAGAGAACCTAATAAAAGACAGTAGGACACAGAACAAAGGAGGGCAATTCTGGATAACTGATCCCACATCTGAGCACCTTTTCTAGCCCAAAAGAGGGTGTCCGAGGAGGCTGGACTGTTCCAGAGAATGTTCTGACATACAGGACATGCCTGGTCCAGTTGAGAATATCTAGTCAACAGCATGAGCTCTATATGGGTTAGGTGAGTTTGATTAGCCACCCAGCTGAGGGGTGAGTGCTGAAAGGCCACAACAATGATTCCGTGTGGCTACTCACAACCATTCCTCTGTCATTACAGGGTCCTCCTGCTTGAGAAAGTAGATCATGCCAACATAATTTCTTCTGTTTAGGGCAGATTCTTCCTCATTCCTCTGGAAGAAATCAAGGTAGCAAATAATTCACAGAAAGCAAAGCACAGTGTCTGGTACATAGTAGGTACTCAAAAGATAATTGATGAATTAATGCATTCATGAAAAGCCCACTCTCTCTACTAAACCCTAAGATAGAGATAGATAAAGATCTCTTTCCTAAGCTGTAGGGTCATCTTTCTGATCATCTGCTAAGATGGCTACTGGAATATTCCCAAGGCACTTCAAATTCAACTTGAAATTTAATAAACTTACTCTCCTAAGAAAACAAAAAGCCTACCTTAGCTCTTACAGTCCCAGTTGATGTATAGAACCTCTATCTAGCCAGTCCTAAGTCAGTGATTAGAAAGTAGTCTTCTGGGACACTTCCCTTTCCTCCACTCTCTTGTATTCCATCTGTCGCCACATCTGGTCATTTCTACCTCCCAGACATGACTTGAACTCTTCCCTTCCTCAATGGCCATCACTCCCTAATGTCTCCTACACCAGGCATGGCAGCCATTGGAGGAAGAGGTTAGGGGAGCAGGAGTTGGTCTCAAGTTCAGAAAGAGGCAACTGAGCAGTGTGGCCTACTGGAAAAATGTGATTTCAGGCCATACGGACGGGAGGTGAGAGTCTCACTCTGCAGACCCTGATCAGGCTCTGTTTGAAACATTGTGTTCAGGGAGGACAGTGATCAGCCGGTGCATTCCCAGGAAAGAGTGACTGGAACAGTGGAAGGACTTGAAACATGCTGGGGAGAGGATGTTTGCAGGAACAGTAGGAAGACACCAGGCAGCTCCACGTGTTAGTTTTGTGTCTGCCTGGAGATGGTCCCTCAGCGACTTCAGATTAGGTTTTACCTGGCTCCCTAAACATCTCTTAGGCCTTTTTTCTAAGGGTGTCACCAGTCAGACAAGGGGTACATACAGGCTCCACATGCTGCCCTGCTGTTCTCAGGGACTGTGGCGGCTGCTTGTGTGCCTGTGCCACAGCCCCACCTTCTTTTGCAGCAGAATGCTACTCTCTACTGCCTCTATCATTTCCAAAGCTTCTTTCTCGCATCTGCTTAATTTTGTGCAAAGCACAGGTCTTTCTCCACGGGCTGTTATCTCTTGCCCTCACCAGGCCAGCAGGGCCAATGAAGCAACTGCTTTGCAAGAGTCTAATGACACAGTTGATCTATTTTAAGCACCTGAAGCACACTCTATCAAGTGCCAATCTTCCCGCTGCAAGTCATGCTCAGCTTGCAGGAGCAGGGGCAGCCCGAGGTCTATTCCTGTGTTTTGAGATATGGGGAAATAGCCCAGGGATCCCAGCCCTGCCCGTCTGGTGATCGTCTAAAGCAACCATAAAATTAGATATTTTCACAGTCAGCCTGAGTCGTTCTTGAAGGAGAATTGCCTGTGATGTTAGAATTATATGGTGCAGGAACCTCAGGTGACTATAAATCCCTCTTTCAACTGGCAGAGACAGACCCTGGGCCTATTACATGCAGGGAGAAGGAACCTGAGAGGCAGCATTTCAGGAACTGAAGCCCAGTCGCCATCAGAAATTCCTTAGACTCAGACTAATGTTTTCTCCTCCTCCTCCTGATCAAGAGACTCTTTTCCAACTGCAGCCTGAGTGCAAATGTTTTACATCTATTTTTTTATTTAATCCTTGCAACAATCTTACATGGGCCTTCCTTGAATTCTGTGTCTAAGGAATATCCCCCATGTTATATTTGCTCTCACCATGCTTCACAGAGCTTACCACAGTCAGTGATTATTTTGTTCATTAGCTCATTTTCTCTGTTTCTGTCTCTCATCCTCCTTTGACTGTAAGCCACATGACGGTTGTATGACAAACCCTGTCTGTTTTTTTCACTGCTGAGTCCTGCACACTCAACATGGTGTTTGATGCAGAGTGATGACCACTTATAAAAGCATTTATTGGACACATGAATGAGCCCACTTATGCTTCACAAAAGTCCTATAAAGAGGACACTGACATTATTCTCATTTTAAAAAGAAGGAAATTGAGGCCCAGAGAAGAGATAGTTGGCTCCAAATCTCAAAGTTAAGAAAAGTGATGGAGCCTTGAGTGAATACGTGGATGGATTCATTTAATGAGGAATACTTCAATATCCTCATTTTACATAAAAGGAAAATGAGGTTCAAAGGTAAATTGCCTGTATAAAGTCAAATGAGATAGGAAGCAGAGGAGCAGATGTTTAAACTGTTTTGGTCTGACCCTGAGGCCTCCTTTCCCTCCTCCCTGCTCCTCCTTTTTACTGTCTTTCTGTATTTTTACTGTGATGGAGATCGCCAGGGGAAACATGGATTGGGATGGCTGGTCTTCCCATTGGATGTCTCAGCACTATTCACTCATTCACTCAGGCAGTGAAACAAATCTTCACACTGTGAGACAGTGACGTTCCACATTCCGGGCACCATGGAATCAATGATGCACAGGACAGAGAACTGGACCTCAGACTGCTTCCATCCAGCATCTTGGAGGGGCAGACACAAGCATGCATGACTGTGATGTGGGAGAAACCATGGTGGGTGCTGAGAGGGAACGGAAGAGTACAGAGAAAGACAGGCCAGATTCCTCTGGAAGGCCTGGGAATGCTTGTTGGAGAAGGTTCCATTCCACTTGGTCCTTGAGACAGGGAACAGACTTACGTTGTGTAGAGTCGAAGGAAAACAAAGAGCAGTCTAGATGGGCTTAGTCAGTTCCTGTGCAGGCATTCCACACACCCTAATGCACAATTCCTGAGTCCTGGGCCTTTGTCTGGGAACTGGGATGGAGACTGAAATAAAAAGACAGAAAGCCCTCATCGGGAGCTGTTAGAAGTCCAGTTTGTGTATGCTAGAGAATATGAGTATGTGGACAGTGAGAAAAGGCTGGGAGTTGGTGAGGATCAGATCTTTGAGAGTGTCAGATGCCATGCTAAACAGTATTTGTTACAGTCTGTAGCCAATGAGGAGTCAGGAGAGGTTTGGAGCCCAGTAGTAACCTGCCCAGAGCTGTGCATTATTTAGGAAGATCTCCCCAGCAGCACATACCTGATGCATCAGAGGGCCTGGCGGCAGTGAGAAGCAGACCTAGTGCAGCAGTGCAGTTGTGAGTGGATGAGAGGGAGAGTGGAGAGTGTGGGGATGCAGGGAGAATGAGCTCCCAATGGTCCTGAAGCCCTGCTGTGCATTTCTGCACCTATGCCCATGGGTGGGCTTGCTGTATATTCCAATTTCTGGGACTGTGAAAACTGGTACTTTGAAAACTAGGTTATTGACCATACTGAGAAGCCTAGATCATATATATGATAAGAAGTTGAGCTCTAGAATCAGACTGCCTGGGTCCAAGTTCCATCTTGACCCTTATTAGCTGTGCCGCCTTCAGAGAGTTGCTTTATACCAGACCCCCAAACTTTAGGTTCCTCTTAAGATGCGGATGATAGGTGAACTTTAAGTAAGAGAATATATGTGAGATGCTTAGCACAGTACCGGGCACATAGAAAATACTCAATAATGATTAATAGTGATAAGTAATGAAGCACATTTGAATGTGCTATATTGGGGAACCCCCTTTTAAAGATACAAAATAACCAACACACGGTATTATTATGATATAGTCACCACTCGGTCATTCCACTAGGAAAGAAGAAGAGTGGTATATATATTGGTAACACAGGACTTTTTAAGCTAATATTTAAGGAGCATTTTATTACATGTAAGACCCTATTCAGACATTTTCCATGTATTACCTCTTTTGGTTCTTGGCATGAGTCAGGTGTGAAATGAATGTTGGAGAGGGCAATTCTGATTAAGCAGGGAACATGTCACATTAGTCCAGGGACTGGTAAACCTTTCCTGTTAGGGGATTTGCAAGCCACACAGTCTCTGCGGCATGAAACTTGCCATAGTAAAGAAATGGGTAGGGCTGTGTACTAATCAAAATTTATTTACAAGAATGAAGGTGGAGGGTGATTTGGCCCATGAGCCAGTTTGCTGACGCCTATACTGGATGACCTCAAAGGTCTTTTGCAACTTTGAGATTCTAGTCTGAGATTCTAGTCCAAATGATGACAAAGAAATGTCCAATCCTTCTAATTTAGTCTATCTTTGTAATCACAAGGGGTGTTACTTCAAATAAGATAGAGAAGGTCATTAGCAATAGACACAGAGAGGACCAAAAAGCTTTCCATGCTTTGTGTTGCCTTCGTAGTCAGCACACCTCATAACTTACACTCTGGTATTATATGAGTCTTCTCAAGTGGCCATTAAATGCCAAGCTGCACAGGCTGCCCTGGGATCTGCAGAGTAAACAGTTCTTCAGGGGCAGAGAATGATACTCAGACCAGAGACTTTCACATTTGGGAAGGAGCATACAGGACAATATTCCATGGCAACACTTCAGTATCCAGAGCAAATCCTCCCTCTTTGCTCCCCATTCATCTTTCCTACTCACAACCCACATGCCTTGTAGCCTAATATGATAGCCAGGGTGTCTGCTCAGCATGTTTTATCCTTCCTCCTTCAAATTCTTTATAAGAATTTCTCCCCATCTCCTTGTCATGCTAATGGACTGTCACCATGCCCCGCCCCTGAGAATGATATATGACTTGTGCTAGCCAATCAGAGTTTCCCATCCACCTTGGCCACAAGGATTTGCTCATCAGTGGAAATTAAACCCAAGATAGGCCAATCAGAGTATTCCCTGGAATTGGATAGGGAGATATTCAGAAGAAGTATTTATTCCATTGAGGTTGCTGAGCTAAGGAGAAAAGAGTGCGGGAATACCAGTGGCCATGATTGTCGAACATGAAGAAGCCATCTGCAAAATAAAGTCTTAGCTCTGACCATATAGGAAAACCTCTAATCCAGCCATACCTGAAGCCAGAGCCACCTCAGACCCCAGACTTCCTAGTTGTAAGAGCCAACAAATTCTCTTTTTGCTTAAACTGGTTTCCACTGGGTTTCTGTAAAGTACAACTGAAAGGGTACCAACAAAGGCACTTTTTAAAAACCATTATTTCCAGTTGGCAGTTGCCCTTATAATGACCCCTATTTATCAACAGCCCAGCCATCTTTAGGCTTAAATACTCTTCCACCCTGCTACCTCTCATTCACTCCTGAAGTGATTTTATTCCCTCCTCTGAAGTCCTTGGCCCTTAGTTTAAAACATTCTTATAATTACAGGTCATTTGCTGTGAGTCAACATAATTTATTCATGTGCATTTCTTAGTGCCTTCTTTTAGATTATAAACTCTTTGAGGATAGAAATCACGTGTCTGTGGGGTATAATGTATTTGCTCCCCAACTGCAAGCCAAAGATCACTGCGGAGCCATGGAATTATTGCTGGAGCTTACAAATCCATGTGTGCTCCTAATTCAAATGCATAATGCCTGTCAAATGCGTGTGTTTGAAAGAAGTCAACATGGCAGAAAGCTAACATGTAAGTATTACTTAAATGTAATACTAAAATACAGAGGCTAACAAATATTTTTTTTGTTAAAAAGGAATCCTCAAATGATCTAAATGTGGTTGCATGGATGTATATATATGTAAAACATTATGAGCTGTATGTTTAAGATTTATATACTTGACTCTATGCAAGTTATGCCACAATAAAAAGTAAAAAATAAAACAAAAATAAAGAGTCCTTATACTTGATAAGTCTAGTCAACCATCAAGTACTGTTACAAGATCGATACCAATACACAAGAATTAATCCACGATAGATCACAGACCTAAATAAACCAAAAGCTAAAATTATACAGCTTCTAGAAGAAAATGTAGGAGAATATCTTACAACCTCAAGGGAGGTTGTAATGACTTCCCAGAACACTAAAATTGGTAAAAATGGGCAAGAATTATAACAGACCACGTCACATGTACAAATGGTTAATAAGCTCATAAAAAGGAGCTTAACATCATTCATCATGTTAAATGCAAATTAAAACCACCTTTTTACAGCCTCCCAAATGGCTAAAATTCTGGTGAGAATGTAAAATGACACAACAACTTTGGAAAACTGATACAGTTTTATAAAAATTCAACATACACCTACCTATGATCCAGCAATGCCTCTCCTAGATATTTCCCTGTGAGCGATAGCAACATATATCTGCAAAAAGATTTATGCAAGAATGTTCCTGGCAGCTTAACTCATGATAACCCAAAGCTGGAAACAACCCAAATGTTTATATATAGACAAATGGATAAACAATCTGTGGTTATATTTACACAATGGTATACTATTCAGCAATAAAGAGGAACAAACTATTGACACATGCCAAAACATGAATGAATCTCAAAAACATGCTGAGTAGAAGAAACCACACATAAATGAGGGCATACTGTATGATTCCATTTATATGGAATTCAAGAAGGCAAAACTAATCTATGTGGACAGAAATTATAACAGAGTTTGCCTTTGATTGGGGGAGGGGTGACTGATTGCAAAAGGTTGCAGCAAATTATCTAGAGTGATAGAAATGTACCTTATCTTGATTAAAATGTTGTGGGCTATACATTTGTCAAAATTCATTGTATTTAAAATCTATATGTTTCATTAATTGCAAATCATGCCCAATTTAAACATATATGTGTGTATCCCCTTAAACAGAGTATGTGTGTATATACATATTCCCTTAAATGGAGTCCTAGGCTTGGAAACAGAAGAACAAACTTCAGATCTCAGCTCTCCTGCTAACTCTGTGACCTCTGAGGCCAGTATCCTTATAGGTTCTATGGCTCCATCCTATCAGTCTTGCTTACCTCAAAGAGCTGTTTCAACTATAGTAACACCTGTAAAAATTTTTGGTAAACCTTTAAGTATTGTACAGTTCAAGAACCTCCTCTCCAACTTATTTTGTGCAAGCATCTCCCTGGCCCTGATGTTCCAGCTGCACTGGCCTCCCTGAACTCACCATGTGCTTTCCAGCCTCTGGACCCTTCCTTGCATATGCTGTTCCTCCACCCCATTTGTACTTATCCCTGGTTTTCCACAGACAGCCCCTCCCATCCTTGTAGTCTCAGCAGAAATATTTTACCTTCAGATTACCTGTCCCCACCCCTTATTTATATCCTTCATTCTATTTGTCACACTTTGTAAATATCTGTTTGTTTACTTGTCACAGATCTTTCCCACAGAATTATTAACTCCCAAAGCATAGCAAACATGACGGTTTTATTCAATAGAGTATTCCCAGTTCTTAGCACATAGAAATTACCCAGTAAGGCCAGGAACAGTGGCTCACACTTTTGGAAGGCCAACATGGGTGGGTCGCTTGAGGTCAGGAGTTCGAGACCAGCCTGGCCAACGTGGTAAAACCTCATCTCTACTAAAAAAAAAAAAAAAAATACAAAAATTAGCTGGGCATGTTGGTGCACACCTGTAATCACAGCTACTCGAGAGGCTGACACAGGAGAATCACTTGAACCAGGGAGGTGGAGGTTGCAGCGAGCCAAGATTGCGCCTCTACACTCTACTCTGGGTGACAGAGCGAGACTCCGTCTCAAAAAAAAAAGAAAGAAAGAAAAAGAAATTACTCAGTAAATATTGATGAATAAATAATTGTGCCAACAAACATGAACTTTGGTGTATAAACTTTGTAACCTGCTTGTGCTGACTCAGAACTTTCTGCTTGCAGCCAAGTCTTCCCTAGGGCATAGTAGGTGCCAAAAAATGAACCCAGGTTAAAGCTGGTGTCACTGTAGTGTGCTCACTCAGGAAAAGCTTTTCATGTCAAGGGACTCAGGGAAGGCTTAGGACATCCTGTGCTTTGGAAGACAGAGACACTTTCTAGTTATGGCTATACTTGATGGCTCCTCTGTTGGGCTGTAAGCCGGGGATTCTGTATGCACCTCCAGGCTGGGAAGAATCTGAAGCACACACAGGCTAACTGTCTATCATGGGGGAATTGTCCTCCATCTCCAGGGCCCTCCTTATCCCAAGCCCAGCAGTGGGCCCGAGAGCAAGCAATGAATGCCTATGTTCATATCATCTTATTCAGCTCTTTTCCCATCTCTCAGCCAGCCAGGGGTCTTCTCAGCCCTAATCCCCTCCCTCTCTCTCTTCCCAATAATCAGACCATCTTCTTTCTTGGGTTTTCTGGATGTGGATGTGGCTGCCCTCATCAGGGTCATTTCTGTCCTTTGAGTTAGCCCCAGGTCCAGAGCCTGTCCTCTAGCGCAGGGTACCTGGGCATCACCCACAGCTCATCTGCCGCAGGAGCTCTCTGAAACCTTCTGTTTACAGTGGAAAGTGTTTGCTGACCTGGATTATTTTGGGTCTGTGACATCAGTGCTATGGGAAATGCTCCTTAGCCAGTAGCAAAGTCCACTTGAGGGTACACACTTAGAGAATGCTCCGGGAAAGACTTAGGGGCTCTGAGCCAGGTGAGAGTCCACCCCTCCCCCCACCCACTTCCTCCATGGCCAAAATTCTGCCTTCCCTCTGCCTGGCTGTCTCTCTTGAAATCTGTATTCTTTTCAGCAGATAATGTCAATAAGCCCTTTATGTGAGTAGGATTTGGAGCTTCTCTGTTTCTCATCTGAAAATCTGCCCTGTGCCAGTGAGTTTGGGCCTCTGGCCCACACGTTAATTATTGTACCAGGATTCCTGGAGTCGACTGGGGACAGAGTGCCTCTTTGGTTAGAAAAGGGGTATTCTGGCAGTATTTCTTTTTTGAGGCATTAATCTAGCTTAGAGAGGCTGAGCAAGTGAAAATCCTTGTGTATTCCTTTGATATTTTTTCCTTTCCTGTTTGAATGCCACACTTAGCTGGGGTTTGGGAATCAAACATTAATGAATCTCTTGGGGTTTCTTGAATTTACATTGCAATAGTCATTTTTTCTGCCATTAGTACCAAGGAAAAAAGCCAATATTTTAGGGCACAGAATGGTAGAAAGGGATCTACTTTGTGTGTGTGTGTGTGTGTGTGTGGAGTGTGTGTGTGTTTGTGTGGTGTGTGTGTGTGGTGTGTGTGTGTGGTGTGTGTGTATATGTGTGG